>NW_017049703.1:0-227 GCF_001483705.2 Eufriesea mexicana | reverse complement strand
ATATATTTAACCGTAATTATATTTAATTTGTTTAATTTAATATAGCGTGATAGATTTTAAAATTATCGATTAGATTTTATCATAAAGTACACTTTACAAATATATCTCATTCGTGAAATTCATTGAGAATATCCTCGTCTAGATAATTTAGTATAACTTAATAAGTTTCGAGATATTTTTTCGGAAAGTATACATTATAAGAATCCACACAGTGTATACACATCTTC
>NW_017049702.1:0-227 GCF_001483705.2 Eufriesea mexicana | reverse complement strand
GTATGAGTTCCGTTACGCTCGTCCATGTAAGGTTATGTTGTGTTTGGTTGGTACCGCTTTGACTTTCTTGCTATGCACAGCCTTTTGAAGGATTTCTGCGCTTTACTGTGCTATAATATGCCGTGCTCGGCGCTGTGGGTGCCAGCAATTGTGATCTCAGCACTTTAGGCTGAGCTATGCTTCGTTTGGCTAGGTCAGGTTACGTCATGTTAGGTTAGGATATCTTC
>NW_017049701.1:0-227 GCF_001483705.2 Eufriesea mexicana | reverse complement strand
CACTGCGCAGGTACCGCCCGAATAGCAGTGTACGTCACAAGAGCCAAAGCACCTCTAACCAAATATGTCCTAAGCCTGGCAAAGCCACGCGTAACATAATTCGAACGTGCGAGCTGAAACCGCCATTGCTAGCCTCGCCAGAGCCGAGCAGAACACACTAGAGTACAGTAGATAGCAGTAGTCCCCCGAAAAGCAGTCCATACCGCAAAAGTCGTAGCAATCCGGAC
>NW_017049700.1:0-227 GCF_001483705.2 Eufriesea mexicana | reverse complement strand
TGGATGTATGGATGGATGGAGGTATGGACTGTTGGATGTGTGGATGTATGGATGTATGAATGTATGGCTGTATGGATGGATGTATGTATGTATGGGTGGATGTATGGATGTACGTATAGGTGGACGTATGGATGGATGGATGTATTAATGTATGGACGTTTGCATGCATAAATGTATGAATGTATGGCCTTATTTGCGTTATGGATGTACCGCTGTATGTATGCATG
>NW_017049699.1:0-227 GCF_001483705.2 Eufriesea mexicana | reverse complement strand
CTTAGGGTAGGTTTGGACAGCTTTAAATTATTCCGCTGTACACTGCGATTGTATGGACGTCTGTGCCCTACTCTCATGTAGCATGTGCTGCTTGGCTTTCGTGAGGCCAATAATAGTGGTCGTGGAACGCCAGATAGAGTTATGCCGCGTTTGGTTACGTTGGATTCGGTTACGTTTGGTGTGGACAGGTTTGACCTTTGTGCTATACACTGCTATTCGGTGGATGT
>NW_017049698.1:0-227 GCF_001483705.2 Eufriesea mexicana | reverse complement strand
TCACGTAACCAAACGTAATCTAACACAATCTAACTCGACCTAACCTAACCTAACATTGCCTAAACTAACCCGACCTGACCTGACCTGGCCTGACGTGGCCTGACCACTCCTGACCTCACCTGATCTCACCTGACGCCACAGGGAATGTCCTAGCCTGCCCAGAATTGAACTGTCCTTACCTGTCGTGACCTTACCTGGACTGCCCTGGCCTGATCAGACCTAACATA
>NW_017049697.1:0-227 GCF_001483705.2 Eufriesea mexicana | reverse complement strand
ATCTACCGCACTGCAGTGTATTAGACAGAGGTCGAAGATATACTAACCCAACCAGACCTAACCAAACCTAGACTAGCGTAGCATAGCTGAATGCAACGTGCCGCGCCCACTACTCCTGGCCTCCTCAGAGCCTAGCAGCATATAGTAGAGGAATCTTGCGCTCTGGCATCAACCGGAGAGCAGTGAATAGCACAGAATTCAAAAAATTCTAACCATGCCATCCCAAC
>NW_017049696.1:0-227 GCF_001483705.2 Eufriesea mexicana | reverse complement strand
GGCGGAAAGACTCTATTGGCGTGCTATTGCCATTGCAACGCTATAGAGTCTGTATGGCAAATAAAATTTTATTGACTTTTTCGACTAATATCGTTGAGAGCTAACCTTCTTGCATAGATGTGGGGAAAAGATTCTGTTGACGTGCTATAGGCATTGCAGTGCTCCAGAATGTTGCTGGAAAATTCAATTTTACTGACATTCTCTACCAATATCGTTGTGAGCTATCT
>NW_017049695.1:0-227 GCF_001483705.2 Eufriesea mexicana | reverse complement strand
TGGCCCAACCAAACGTAGACTTACTAAATCCAAAGAGCCTAGTCCAGTATTGCTGGTCTCCACATCGCCCAGCAGAAAATATTAAAGTAGAGTAAAGCGCAGGAGTGCAAGAAACGGCAATGTATAGCAGAAAAATCAAAGCTACCGTAACAAAACCCAGACGCACCTAACCTAACCAAGCATAACCTCACACAAACTAACGTGCCGGAACCACTACTGCTGGCAAC
>NW_017049694.1:0-227 GCF_001483705.2 Eufriesea mexicana | reverse complement strand
AATGCTATAGAATCTGGCCGGAAAATTCAATTTTATTGACATTTTCGACTAATAGCGTGGTGATCTAGCTTTCTTGCATCAACAAGGAGGTAATATTATGTTGGCAAGCTATAACCATTGCAATGCTATAGAATCTGGCCTGAAAATTCAGTTTTATTGAGATCTTCGTATAATATTGTGGAGCGCTACCTTTCTTGCATAAATAAGGAGGAAATATTCTTTCGGCG
>NW_017049693.1:0-227 GCF_001483705.2 Eufriesea mexicana | reverse complement strand
CTGTACTGTATTGTCGATTGTTAATATCTTTAGCGATATTTGATCTATCCATTGAGCATTATAGAATTGCTGTAGAGGTTAGGTGACCAGTGTATAGATTAATCCAATGGTTATAGTAATGTGTCGATGGCTATACTCAGCACTGTGTTGTCAATTGTCAATAGCTCTGGCGACAACTGATCTATCCATTGTTAATTTTAGAATTGCGATATAATATAGATGACGAG
>NW_017049692.1:0-227 GCF_001483705.2 Eufriesea mexicana | reverse complement strand
GGCTATAGCACTCCATTAGAATCTGTCCTGCTTATACATGCAAGAAAGCAAGATCACCACGATGTTATTCGAAAATGTTAATAAAATTGTATCTTCCTGCCAGATTCTATGGCATTGCAATGGCTACAGCACGCTAGTAGAATCTTTCCACCTTATTTATGCATGAAAGTTAGCTCGCAACGATATTATTCGAAAATATCAATAAACTTCAATTTTCCGGCCAGGTT
>NW_017049691.1:0-227 GCF_001483705.2 Eufriesea mexicana | reverse complement strand
ATTTTATTGACATTTTCGACAAATATCGTGGTGAGCTGACATCCTTGCATGAATAAGGAGATACGATTCTATTTGCACGCTATAGCCATTGCAGTGCTATAGTATCTGGATAGAATATTCAATTTTATTGACATTTTCGACTAATATCGTGGCGAGTTAGCTTCCTTGCATAAATAATGAGGAAAGTATCTATTGGCGTGCTGTAGCCATTGCAATGCTGTAGCATC
>NW_017049690.1:0-227 GCF_001483705.2 Eufriesea mexicana | reverse complement strand
CTTATGTTAGAAGAGGACAGATTTCGCTTTAGTGCTATAGTCTGCTGCTAGGTGGATTCCTGCACCAAGCAGTGCTATAATATTTTCAGCTTGGCTCTGGTAAGGCCAAGAAAAGTGGTTTCGGTGCGTTATGATGGGTCAGGACGTTCGGTTAGGACTGGTTTAGCTACGTTTGGTTAGGATGACATTAACTTCTGTGCTGTACACCGCTATTCGTGAGGTATCTG
>NW_017049689.1:0-227 GCF_001483705.2 Eufriesea mexicana | reverse complement strand
TGTACTGTTCTCTAATGTGCTCTCCTGGGCTCTGGGAAATACCGCAATAGAGGTCTCGGCACCTTATGCTAATTTGGGCTGCGTTTGGATGGTTTAGGTTACGTCAGGCTATGTTAGGTTATGTATACTTCTCTGCTTCACACTGCAGCGCCGCCGACTTCTGCGATCTACAGTGCTCTAGTATATTCGGCTTAGCTCTGGGGATGTCAGCAGTATTGGTGTAGGGG
>NW_017049688.1:0-227 GCF_001483705.2 Eufriesea mexicana | reverse complement strand
TCTGGAGCGGAGGCGGGTAATCGTCGTCGGGCATCGCACGAAACGTGCGTGCCTCCTCCGGCGCCGGAGCAGTAGCACCGGCGCCCGACTTCGGTATGGAGGCTGCCCTCGTGGCATTCAGTCCCCTAATAGACGCAACGTTCGAGGAGCTTGTGCGTACGCTCGCCGCGGTGGCCGGGCCGGATGATCTAGCCCGCGCGCCGGTGGAAGCGTGCTCCACCGCCGAT
>NW_017049687.1:0-227 GCF_001483705.2 Eufriesea mexicana | reverse complement strand
AAGGAGGAAGGATACCATTGGCGTATTTTAGCCATTGCAATGCTATAGATTGTGACTGGAAAGGTCAATTTCATTGATATTTTCGACTAATATCGTGGGGAGTAAATTATCTCGCATAAATATGGAGGAAAGAATGTATTGGCGTGCTATAGTCATTGCAATGAAATAGAATCTGACTGGAAACATCAATTTTATAGACATTTTCGGCTAATATCGTGGCGATCAAC
>NW_017049686.1:0-227 GCF_001483705.2 Eufriesea mexicana | reverse complement strand
CAGGTTCGCTTGGAGCACCATGGACGGCGTGAAATTTAGGCCGTTTCTGCGACCTCCTCCTGGCCTCCCTTCTTTCGGGCCGACTGCGGGCCCGGTGTTACGCCGGTTGGCGGGCCCTTTGCGGTAGCGGTCGCGGAGACGGGATTCGCAGACGCAGCTTCTGAATTGGCGCTCGCGCACGCCGAGGCGGACGCGGCGCATGCAGGCGCCTGGCGAGCAGCCCATTC
>NW_017049685.1:0-227 GCF_001483705.2 Eufriesea mexicana | reverse complement strand
TGTGTCAGGGTATGTTTGACTTTTATGCTGTACACTGCTGTTCGGTGGACTTCTGGGCTTTGGCAGCAATGGTGTTCTCGTCACAATAGTGTGAGTTAGGTTACGTCCGTTTGTGTAACGTCTGGAGAGGTTAGAACACGATGGCCATGACATTTGCGCTATAAGTTTCTATTCGGTGGATTTTTGCCTTCTGCTGTGCTCTAATATGTTCTGCTTGGCCCTGGTGA
>NW_017049684.1:0-227 GCF_001483705.2 Eufriesea mexicana | reverse complement strand
GTGTTACTAAAATAAGGCTATTCGGTGCAGATCTGAAGCAGTAGTAAAACTTTGCAGCAAAAAATAGAAAGTTTTCCGATCATTCGCTGAATGCGTAATCAAATTGCGCCGCAATTGCATGGAATTTGTGATATTACAAATGGTTTCTGTGCAGTTATAAAGCAGTAGTAAATCTTCGACCAAAAATCGCAAATTTTGCTAAAAATTCGCTGAAACCGCGATCAAGC
>NW_017049683.1:0-227 GCF_001483705.2 Eufriesea mexicana | reverse complement strand
TAAAGATCTAATTTTACACCGTCTCACTGATTATTATTTCCTAAAAGATAACCCCTTAACAATCTTGACCGCACAACTTAACAAAATATTGTTTTACTAAAGCAATTCCTAATCACGAGGCATTAACCATTGCAAAGTGGCTAATTAAATTATTGATGCAATTTGGAATTCCGAAAACATTTCTTACAGATCAAGAACCCGATTTCGTGTCCGCTTTGATAAAAAAA
>NW_017049682.1:0-227 GCF_001483705.2 Eufriesea mexicana | reverse complement strand
AGTTTCTAGTATGTTCTTTTATAATACTGCAATGAATTATTTTTTATTAAAAACGTCTCTACTGTAACTATTGTATACTTTTACTGTAAATAAATACTACATTTTAACATCACGCTCGCGATCTTCAATATTACAAAACCAATCACGCATTGTTAATTTGGTATGTGATAAACATTCTTGAAAATCGAAGAGATTCGATACATAGAACGCTACATAATGTATGCACT
>NW_017049681.1:0-227 GCF_001483705.2 Eufriesea mexicana | reverse complement strand
CTATTGGTGGCCTCCACAGAGACGAACCGAATGTACTAGGATGCAGTAGTGCGCAGATGTCGACCGCATGGCAGTGAAGAGCAAAAATGTCGAAGGTATCCTCACCTATCCTAACCCAACCGAACCGAACCAAACGTAGCATGGCTCAACAATACGTGCCGCAGCCACTGCTGCAGGCGTCCACAAAGCCAAGCACAGTGTATTAAGGCACATTAGATCACAGGCAT
>NW_017049680.1:0-227 GCF_001483705.2 Eufriesea mexicana | reverse complement strand
AACCTAACCTAACCTAAGCAAACCTATCCTAACTTAGTAGAACATATCCTAGCCAGACCTACAAAAGCTTTAGCGAACCGAACATAACGAAACCCAACCAACCCAAACTTTTCCTAACCCAACATTACGAAACCTAACCTAACATGGCCTAACCTAACCCAGCGAACCTAGCTTAACCTAACCTAACATAACCTAACCCAACCAATCCTAACCTAACCTTATCAAAC
>NW_017049679.1:0-227 GCF_001483705.2 Eufriesea mexicana | reverse complement strand
GCCCTATTCTCTGGCGAGTAGATGGCTGTAATTGCCATTGGATTCAAGGCGTAAGGCGATCTATTCACAAAGTTATAACAGATTATAGTTCTTGAATAGTCCTATTCTCTGGCAAGTAGATGGCTGTCCATGCCATTGGTTGAAGACGCTATGCGACCTATTAACCAAGCTGAAACAGATTATAGACTTTGAATAGACTTATTCCCGGGCAAGTACATGGCTGTACC
>NW_017049678.1:0-227 GCF_001483705.2 Eufriesea mexicana | reverse complement strand
GCCGAGAACGCTATTGCTGCCATTGCCAGAGCCGAGCAGTGCATACTGGAGCGCAGTATACCGGATTTGTCCACCGAGTAGCAGTGTGCCGCACAAATGTTGAAGCTGCCCTAATCAAATTTTGCCTAACCCAAACTAACTGACCGCAACCTGACTCTACATGGGGTGCGGATAGCACTATTGCTGGCCTTCCCAGAGCCAAGCTGAAAATGCTACATAAATGTAGC
>NW_017049677.1:0-227 GCF_001483705.2 Eufriesea mexicana | reverse complement strand
TTGACATTTTCGACTAATATCGTGGTGAGCTAACTCTCTTGCATAAATAAGGAGTAAAGATTCCATTGGCGTGCTTCTACCATTGCAGCGCTATAGAATCTTGCTGGAAAATTCCATTTTATTGACATTTTGGACTAATGTCGTGGTGAGTTAGCTTGCCGGCGTAAATATGGAGTAAAGATTCTGTTGGCGTGCTATAGCCGTCGCAATGCTATAGAATCTGGCGG
>NW_017049676.1:0-227 GCF_001483705.2 Eufriesea mexicana | reverse complement strand
AAAGTAATCTCATCACGATATTAGCCGAAAATGACAATAAAATTGAATTTTCCGGCCTGATTCGATAGCATTGCAACGGCTATAGGACGCCAATAGAATCTTTCCTCCATACTTATGCAAGAAAATCAGCTCACCACGATATTAGTCGAAAATGTAAATAAAACTGAATATTCCAGCCAGATTCTACAGCATTGCAATAGCTATTGTAGACCAAGAGAATTCTTCCT
>NW_017049675.1:0-227 GCF_001483705.2 Eufriesea mexicana | reverse complement strand
TAAAGATTCACAGATTATTTAATTAAAATAAGAAAATAGAAACCTAATTTCATTTAATTTCACGTTCTCTAGGAAAAAGTCTACAAGTCAGTCCACAAATAATTCATAATCAATGCTCATTTGACAGGTGAATAATAAATAAAGATACAATCTTCGTTCACAAACTAACAGGAATTTATTTAATAAAATTACAATTCTCGTATATTATCATAAAATATTAACAATTT
>NW_017049674.1:0-227 GCF_001483705.2 Eufriesea mexicana | reverse complement strand
TCTTTATTTGGATGACGTCACCTGCATCGAGATCTATCTTTGCTTCGAGGAACCATCCATTATTATTATCAGTTCTCAATGGGTTGTCATAGAGCCTATGAAAATGTCACGGGACTAGCTTGCAGCGGCGAAAAATAAGAATAACTATGCCTCTACGTGAAGTAACACGTATTTAGAATTTGAGAAGAACTGACTTTGTTCAGGTTTATATATATTCTTGTTATCTT
>NW_017049673.1:0-227 GCF_001483705.2 Eufriesea mexicana | reverse complement strand
TGCTATTGGATCTGGCTGGGAAGTTCAATATTATTGACAGCTTCGACTATTAAAGTGGTGAGCAATCTTTCTTGCCTAAATAAGCAGGGTGGATTCTATTGGCGAACTATAGCAACTGCAATGCTATAGAATCTGTATGGAAAATTCAATTTTATTGACATTTTGGGCTAATATCGTGGTGAGTTTCCTTTCTCGCATAAATAAGGAGGGAGGATCCTATTGTCGTG
>NW_017049672.1:0-227 GCF_001483705.2 Eufriesea mexicana | reverse complement strand
TGCTATCTTTCTTGCATAAATAAAGAAGGACGATTCTATTGGCGTGCTATAGCCATTGCAATGATATTGCATTTGACTGGAAAACTCAATTTCATTGACATTTTCGACTAATATCGTGGTGAGTGAAATTTCTTGCAGAAATAAGGAAGAGAGATTCTATTGGGGTGCTATAGCCATTGCAATGCTGCAGAATCTGGATGGAAAATTCAATTTTATTGATATTATCG
>NW_017049671.1:0-227 GCF_001483705.2 Eufriesea mexicana | reverse complement strand
GAGGCTAGCTGCAGTCGTCTCTGCACATTATGCTGAGTTACGTTGCGTATGCTTATGTTACGTTTGGTTGTGTCAGGAGAGGTTGATTTAGGTTACATTTGGTTTGGTTTGGTTAGGTTAGGTTTGGCTGGGACGTCTTTAACATTTGTGCTATTAACTGCTTTTCAGTGTACTCCTGCGTTCTGCTGGGTTCAAGCTTATGCTGCTTGTCTCGGGGGGGGGGGGGA
>NW_017049670.1:0-227 GCF_001483705.2 Eufriesea mexicana | reverse complement strand
ATGACACGATAGGTTTTGTTATGCTACGTTTGGTAATATTGCGTTTTGTCAGATTAGAACGGGATAGCAATGGCTTTTGTGTTGTACGCAGCTGCTCGGAGGATGCCTGCAACCTACATTGCTCTACTGTACTCTGCTCGACTCTGCGGAGGCCAGCAGTAATGTTCGCGGCATGTTTGGTTGAGTTAGATTCCGTTCCTCTAGCTTTGGTTACGCTGGGACAGGTA
>NW_017049669.1:0-227 GCF_001483705.2 Eufriesea mexicana | reverse complement strand
TATTACGCAGCACGATTTCACAGCCACTAACACATTCGGCACTATTGTTCGAAAACGCACTCTAGAAACCAAAAAAAAATATCCAATCCCGTTACAGAAAATTCCACTCTACACTAATATATAAATCAAACCTAATCAAAAAGCCTAATTTCGGAAATAGAAGAAAAAAAGTCTATTGCGCAGTACGATTTCACGGCCACTGACACATTCGGCACTATTTTTCGAAA
>NW_017049668.1:0-227 GCF_001483705.2 Eufriesea mexicana | reverse complement strand
AACATGTTTCAACACTACGTGCAGTGACCACTATTTCTGGCCTTCCGCGAGCCATGCTGAAAGCATTAGATGACTGTAGGGCGCAGAAATCCACCTAATGGCAGACTGCAGCGCTAAAGTCAAACTGATTATCCTAACCTAAACTAACGCGTCATAACCAAACGTAACCTCATTTAACACAACGTGCCGCGACCACTGTTTCCGGCATCCCCAGACCCAAGCAGAAC
>NW_017049667.1:0-227 GCF_001483705.2 Eufriesea mexicana | reverse complement strand
GTATTGGCGTGCCATAGGCTTTGCAATGCTATAGAATCTTGCTGGAATGTTCAATATTATTGAAAGTTTCGACTATTATTGTGGTGAGCTATCTTTCTTGCTTAAATGAGCTGGGTAGATTCTATTGGCGTGCTGTAGACATTGCAATGATATAGAGTGTGGTCGGAAAATTCAGTTTTGTTGAGATTTTCGATTAATATCGTGGTGAGTTAACTTTCTCGCATATA
>NW_017049666.1:0-227 GCF_001483705.2 Eufriesea mexicana | reverse complement strand
TTGAATGCGTTAGGCGATCTATTCCCCAAGCTATTACAGGTTATAGATTTCGAATATACCTATCCTCTGGCGAGTAGATAGCTGTACTTGCCATTGGATTGAAGGCGTTAGCCGATCTATTCACCAAGCTACAACAGATTATAGATTTTGAATAGAGTTATTCCCTGGGAAGTATCTGGCTGTACTTGCCATTGGATTGCAGGCGATAGGCGATCTAATCACCAAGC
>NW_017049665.1:0-227 GCF_001483705.2 Eufriesea mexicana | reverse complement strand
CTCACGGCACGTTGGGTTGAGTTAAGTCACGTTTGACCAGGTTAGGTTTGGTAAGACTTCGATAGGGTAGCTTTGACTCCTGTCTTATACACTGCTATTCGGATGATATCAGCGTTCTACATTGCTCTGATATGCTCTGCTTAGCTATCGTAAGGCCAGCAAAGGCGGGCGTGGCACGTTAGTTTGTGCTACGTTACTTCCGCTTATGTTCCGTTTTGAAAGGTGAG
>NW_017049664.1:0-227 GCF_001483705.2 Eufriesea mexicana | reverse complement strand
TATAGCAAACCAATAGAATCTTTCCTCCCTATTTACGCAGAAAAGTCTGCTCAACACAGTATTTATCGTAAATGTCAATAAAATTGAAAATTACTGCCAGATTATATTGCAATGCAATCCCTATGAAAAACCAATGGTATCCTTTCTCCATATTTAAACAGAAAAGTGTGCTCACTACTATACAAGCCGAAAATGTCAATAAAATTGAACATAACGGTCAGATACTA
>NW_017049663.1:0-227 GCF_001483705.2 Eufriesea mexicana | reverse complement strand
TCGAGCAGGGTATAGCATATAAATGAAGAGCGTAGAAATCCTCCGAATAGCCGGGCATAGCACCAAAGTCAACTTCATCCTATTCCAAATTTTACAAACGTAATATAGCCAAACGTATCCAAACTTAATGTAACGTGTCGAGGCCACTATTACTGTCCTACACGGAGAGAAGCAGAATATGCTAGACCACAGTAGAGCGCAGAAGGCCACAATATTGCGGTGCATAA
>NW_017049662.1:0-227 GCF_001483705.2 Eufriesea mexicana | reverse complement strand
CAAAATCTATAACCTGTTATAGAATGGTGAATAGATCGTCCAACGCCTTCAAACCAATGGCAACTACAGCCATCTACTTGCCAGTGAATATGTCTATTCAAAATCAATAACCTGTTATATCTTGGTGAATAGATCGCCTAACCCCTTCAATCCAATGGCAAGTCCAACCATCTACTTGCCAGTGAATAGGTCTATTCAAAATCTATAACCTGTTATAGCTTGGTGAA
>NW_017049661.1:0-227 GCF_001483705.2 Eufriesea mexicana | reverse complement strand
TATGTGTGTTAGGGTTAGGTTTTTATAGCTTAGACTTTCCAGATATACACAGCGATACTATGTTTCTCTGCGTCCTGCTGTCCGCTAATGCGTTCTTCTTGGCTGCCATGAGGCCAGCAGTAGCGGTCGCCTCATGTTACGCTGACTTAGGTTACGTTTGGTTTTGTTACGGTTGGTTGGGTTAGGAGAGGTATCTATGACCGTAGGGCTATAGCCTGCTATCAGGT
>NW_017049660.1:0-227 GCF_001483705.2 Eufriesea mexicana | reverse complement strand
AAGGCTATAGCACGCCAATAGAATCTACCCACCTTATTTATGTAAGAAAGATAGCTCACCACGTTATTATTCGAAACTGTCAATAAAATTGGACATTCCAGCCAGATTCCATTGCATTGAAATCGCTATAGCACGCCAATAGAATCTTTCGTCCTGATCTATGTAAGGAAGCTAGCTCACCACGATATTAGTCGAAAATGTCAATAAAATTGATTTTTCCAGCCAGT
>NW_017049659.1:0-227 GCF_001483705.2 Eufriesea mexicana | reverse complement strand
AATCCGTTGTGCTCTAAGATCGTTGTGACGGGCACGTGTGGTGGGGTTTAAGGACAACGTGTGACGTTGATCCGCTCAAATTCACAAAGTGTTCCGGTAGGCTTCGGGGTCGTTCTTCCAATGGTTGGATGGTGCCAATAGTTGGATCTTAAGTTGATTGTGACCGATTTGATTTTGTAGCGAATAATCACTTCACGGGAATAATTATCCACAAAGACTTGTTTCGT
>NW_017049658.1:0-227 GCF_001483705.2 Eufriesea mexicana | reverse complement strand
CTCACACACAATATTAGTCGAAAATGTCAACAAAATTGAACTTTCCAGCCAGCTTCTATAGCACTGCGACCGCTACAGCACGTGAATTGAACGTTTCCTCCTTATATATGCAAGAAAGTTATCTCAACACAATGTTAGTCGAAAATGTCAATAAATTTGAATTCTCCTACCACATTCTATAACATAGCAATGACTATAGCACGTCAATAAAATTATTACTGCTTATT
>NW_017049657.1:0-227 GCF_001483705.2 Eufriesea mexicana | reverse complement strand
CGGAGGCAAGCCGGATATACTAGAGCACAGTAGAGCGCTGATACCCACCGTACAGCGCTGTACAGCACAAACGTTAAAGATACCTTAACCAAACACAGCCTAACCCAATAAAACCGAACGTAACCTGCCTCAAAGTATCGTGCCGAGGCCACTTTTCCTGGCGATCCCAGAGCCGACAGAAAATATTATGGCGCTGTTGGGAGCAGATACCCACCTAGTAAGAGACG
>NW_017049656.1:0-227 GCF_001483705.2 Eufriesea mexicana | reverse complement strand
CTGTCCGCGATTCCGTGGATTTTCCGTCGGTTGAGGCACGCAAGGTCGGGCCGTTTTTCAAGTACCTGTACTGGCCGACACGAATTCCGTAATCCGTTTCAGGTGTATAGTTCCACCTGCTCGTTTATTTAGAATTCTTTCCTTTTTTCTGAGAAATTTGTTTCTTTTTTCTTTAAGTAGAAGAAGAAATTTCTATTTTCCTGAGGATTTTCCTTTTTTCTGAGAAA
>NW_017049655.1:0-227 GCF_001483705.2 Eufriesea mexicana | reverse complement strand
CCACCCATCCATACATCCATCGAACCATACATCCATCCACCCATACAAGCACCCATCCATACACCCATAGATCGATACTTCTATCCATCCATACATCCATCCATTCATTCATCCATACATCCACAGATCCACACCCCCATACATCCTTCCACTCGTACGTCTACCATTCGATACATCCATCCATCCATACAACCATACATACATCCGTACATACGTCGATACATACA
>NW_017049654.1:0-227 GCF_001483705.2 Eufriesea mexicana | reverse complement strand
CATTGGCTATTGTAGTCTGTAGATGCCTACAGTCAGTAATGTATAGTCAGTTTTCAATATCTCTACCCGGACATGGTCTATATGTTGATCAGTCTGGAATTGCTATAGTATTTAAACCATCAGTGAACAAATTAATGCAACGGCTGCCGTAATGGCATGATTGGTGTGCTCTGTACTATTATGTCACCAGTTCTTATCTCGGGCAATAATGGACATTTCTTTTTTCA
>NW_017049653.1:0-227 GCF_001483705.2 Eufriesea mexicana | reverse complement strand
TTGATTTTTCCAGCCAGATTCTTTGGCATTGTAATGGCAATAGCACGACAATAGAATTTTTCGACTTATTTACGCTAGAAAGATAGCTAGCCACGATATCAGTCGAAAATGTAAATAAAATTGTGTCTGCCAGGTACATTCTATATCATTGCAATGGCTATAGAACGCCAAAAGGATCCTTCCTCCTTACATACGCAAGGAAGTTAGTTCACCACGATATTAGTCGA
>NW_017049652.1:0-227 GCF_001483705.2 Eufriesea mexicana | reverse complement strand
TAAACACTGCGATTCTATTTATTTCGGTGCTCTCCTCTGCTCTAACCTGATATGCTTGGCTGTAGTTGGGGCAGCAATAAAGGTCTCGTCACGTTAGTTTGTGTTAGGCTACGCTTTGTTATTTAACGATTAGATAGGTTATGATAGGAAATCTTTGACTTTTCCGCTATACAATGCTATTTGTTGGATTTCTGCGATCTACTACGCTCCAACATTTCCAGCTTGGC
>NW_017049651.1:0-227 GCF_001483705.2 Eufriesea mexicana | reverse complement strand
GACGTGCCCTGACATTGCCTGGTCGTGCCTGACCTGACCTGACCTGGCACGACCTGCCTTGACATGACCTGGCCTGACATTGCCTGGCCTGGCCCAGCCTGACGTGGCCTGACATTGCCTGGCCAGGCCTGACCTGCACTGACCTGACATGAACTGACCTGACATGACCTGTCCTAACCTGACTTGTCTTGTCCTGACCTTACCTGGCCTGACATGGCCTGGCTTGA
>NW_017049650.1:0-227 GCF_001483705.2 Eufriesea mexicana | reverse complement strand
TATACTCTGCTCGACTCTAGTGAGGCCAGTAATAACGGTCCCGGCAGATTAGCTTGATTTATGTTAAGTGTGGTTATGTTACGTTTGGTCAGGTTAGGAGGGGGTAGCACTGTCTTTGCTGCTCTATACTGCCATTCGGTGGACATCCGCGCTATACTGTGCTGTAATATGCTCTACTTGGCTCTCGGAAGGCCAGCGACAGTGGTCCCGGCACGTTAGGTTGTGTT
>NW_017049649.1:0-227 GCF_001483705.2 Eufriesea mexicana | reverse complement strand
ACATGTCATCGGACGATCACGATTTAAGGTTAAAGCTGACGAAGGATACACGTGAGGTCTCAGAACTGTGTGCAATCTTCAAGGACCCATTGAAACGAGGTTATCATTTGAATCCAGATTCTTTCAAGCTGACGTCCTGTGTTCTGTTGGCTCAGAAGACACGTGGTGTCTCAGCTAGCTGTAACTACAGTCTTGGACGATCCATCGCGAAGAGTCTTCCCGTTCAG
>NW_017049648.1:0-227 GCF_001483705.2 Eufriesea mexicana | reverse complement strand
ACTTAGAAAGCGAAATAATTCACATATTACATTATTTCGGTTTCGAATATTTTACATCATCGTCATAATTTGGTCTTAAACAATAATTTTTATTATTTTTCGAAAGAGTCGAAATTACAGTTGCGTAGAGTTTTCAAACGCAAGTTCGGAAATTATTGCGTCACATCATCGTGCAATCCGTATGCGCAGTCGGTATGCGCGGTCGATATGCGTGGTCGGCATGCGCG
>NW_017049647.1:0-227 GCF_001483705.2 Eufriesea mexicana | reverse complement strand
CTAGATTAGGCAGCGTTAGGTTGTAATATAATCGATTTTCGTGCTACACGCTGCTATTTAGTGCCTCTCTGTCCGCTACCGTGCCCTAGTATATTCTTCTTGGCACAGGGGTACCAGCAATAGCGGTATAGGCACGTCGGGTTAAGTTGTGGTACGATTGATCGTATTACGTTTGGATGGGTTAGGAGATGATACCTACGACTTTTGCGTTATACACAGCTATTCGG
>NW_017049646.1:0-227 GCF_001483705.2 Eufriesea mexicana | reverse complement strand
CGTGGCCGCGCATTCTGGGGAACGTTACGTTTGTTTATTTTACGTTTAGTCAGGTTAGGAGAGATTAGCTTTGACTCTTGTGCTACACACTGCTACTCGGCGTATTTCGATGCTCTACCGTGCTCTAATATGCTCTGCACCACCCTGCGTGTACCAGCAATTGTAGTCGCGGCACGTTACTTTGAGTTACGTTACGGTTTGTTCGGTTAGGAGAGGATGGCTTTAAC
>NW_017049645.1:0-227 GCF_001483705.2 Eufriesea mexicana | reverse complement strand
ATATTAATGATTTATTGTTAGGATCAAAACCTATTGCATTGCTATAGCCATTTGAATTTCTATGGATTTTTGTTTGAGTTATTCAATTGTGTTGATATTTTCAATTAATATTATGGTGAGCCTAACTAAAAAATTTACATAAATGAAGGGATCAAAACCTATTAGATTGCTATAGCTATTTCAATTTCTGTAGATTTTTTGTTGAATTATTTAATTGTATTGACATT
>NW_017049644.1:0-227 GCF_001483705.2 Eufriesea mexicana | reverse complement strand
TCTACTCGTCTATGTGCATGCCAACAATAGTGGTCTCCGTACGTTAGATTGTGTTAGGCTCCGGTTGGATAGGCTATGTTAGTCTGGGTTGGGTTTGGATAGCATTGACTTGGGTTTGGATAGCATTGAATGGTGTACACTATTTTTCGGTGGAGTTCTGAGCACTACTGTGCTCTAGTATGTTCTGCATGGCTCGGGGGTGGCCAGCAATCGCAGTCCCGGTACGT
>NW_017049643.1:0-227 GCF_001483705.2 Eufriesea mexicana | reverse complement strand
ATTTGGGTTAGGTCTGGGTAGTTTTGTCTTCTCCGATATACACTGCGATTCTATGGATTTCTGTATTCCACTTTCCACTAATGTCTTCCACCTGACTCTAGGTTGGCCAGCGGTAGTGGTCGCTGCACTTTAGATTTAATTAGGTTACTTCCGGTTATGTTACGTTTGGTTACGTTAGGAGAGGATAGCTATGACGTTAGTGCCATGGACCTCTATTATTTGGATTC
>NW_017049642.1:0-227 GCF_001483705.2 Eufriesea mexicana | reverse complement strand
TATAGCACTCTAGCCTTTGGATTGACGTATTCAGTTATGACTTGCCATCTGTAGCAATTCTACGATCAGAAAAGGCAAATCCGTTGTAGCTCGAGGCATTAACTATTAACATAACAGTACTGAGGGCAGCCATCATCACATTACAGCAGCCCTCAGATTAATCTGTTCCCTGATTACTTAAATTACACTGTAGTTCTAAAATAACCAATGCATACATCAGTTGCTGA
>NW_017049641.1:0-227 GCF_001483705.2 Eufriesea mexicana | reverse complement strand
CAACGTTCTCACCCTCGCCAAAAGATGGATTCTTACTTGAAGGAGGTTCGAGGACTTCCTCGCTAGTCCTCGGTGAACCCTCGACCTAACATTAACACTATGCCGTCCGGTGGCACTAGGTTGGTGTCATGTGAAAACTATCGGGTAAATGCTGGTGTCACAACGTTGGTATCAATGCAAAAGATGAGTTAGTCCTACTGGCGGCGACAAAAAAGAATCCCGATTAG
>NW_017049640.1:0-227 GCF_001483705.2 Eufriesea mexicana | reverse complement strand
ATGTCAATAAAATTGAGTTTTCCAAACACATTCTGAAGCATAGCAATGCCTATCGCACCCCAAAAGAATATTTCCTCCTTATTAATACAATGAAGTTATCTCACCACGATATTAGTCGAAAATGTCAGTAAAATTGTATTTCCCTTCCATATTCTATAGCTTTACAATGCCCAGAGCACGCCAACAGAATCTTTTCTCCTTATTTATGCAAGAAAGTTATCTCACCA
>NW_017049639.1:0-227 GCF_001483705.2 Eufriesea mexicana | reverse complement strand
AATGCATAACGTGTCGAGACAAGTATTGCTGGCTTCCACAGAGCCAAACAGAGCATATTGCTATACCATAGAGCGCAGAAATCCACCGAATGGCAATATACAGCACGAAAAGTCAAAGCTATACTAACCTAACCTAGCCAAGCGTAACATAACCGAACGTAACATTACCCAACACAATATGCCGAGACCACTATTTCTGGCATCCCAGGATTCGAGCAGATTATAGT
>NW_017049638.1:0-227 GCF_001483705.2 Eufriesea mexicana | reverse complement strand
CGAGTCTGTAATGCTTTAGAGCGATATTAGAAACATTATCAGACTGATATATAGAGGTATCGTTGGGCTTAGCGAGCAAGTTATGAGACCAGGGTTCGGTATTACCTCGCCTCCTGTGGAAGGAACCCTGTCAAAGCAGCAGAGGCTGTGATAAATAAACAAGACGAAAGAAGTGGGAAACTATGGGGATGTTCGATCGAGGATGTTCCCAGCGGATGTCAGGGCGA
>NW_017049637.1:0-227 GCF_001483705.2 Eufriesea mexicana | reverse complement strand
AGATTCTTTCCAACTTATTTATGCAAGAAAGTTGCCTCACAACGATATCATTCGAAACTGTCGCTATAATTATATTTGCCAGCCAGGTACTACAGCGCTGCAATGGCAATAGCACGCCAACGGAATTTTTCCTCCGTATTTATGCAAAAAAGGTAGCTCACCATGATGTTATTCGAAAGTGTCAATAAAAGTGAATTTTCCAGCCAGATTTTATTGCACTCGAATGG
>NW_017049636.1:0-227 GCF_001483705.2 Eufriesea mexicana | reverse complement strand
GTCGAAGATATCCTGACACACACTGACTTAGCATAAACTAATTGACCGTAGCCTACCGCAACGAAGCTTGCGAAAAACATATCTACTGGTCTTCCCAGCGCCAAGCAGAGCTTACTAGAGCACAGCAGAGCGCAGAAATGCACCGAACGAAATGTGTAGCAAAAGGACAAAGCTATAATATCCTAACCTGGAGGATCGTATCATAACCAAACGTAACATATCGCAAC
>NW_017049635.1:0-227 GCF_001483705.2 Eufriesea mexicana | reverse complement strand
AGTTTATTTTTGAGTGAAAGTATTATTTGGATGGAGTGAAACTGAGCTATATTACGGGTACAGGATCAGAGCTAGACGTTGACATAAAAGAAATGAAGCATCATCGAGAATGTTGATGTACACTGTGCAGAGTTGAAGGGAAAGTTTCTAAGAACGGGAATATAATTAGTTTATAGTGTAACAAGTTTATTTTTGGGTGAAAGTATTATTTGGATGGAATAAGACAG
>NW_017049634.1:0-227 GCF_001483705.2 Eufriesea mexicana | reverse complement strand
TAGTGGTCTCAGCACGTGATGTTGAGCTATGCTACGTTTGGTAATGCGACGTTTGGCTACGTTTGGAGGGGATAGCTTTGACTTTTGTGCTATACACAGTCATAAGATGGATTCCTGCGTTGTGCTGTGCTCTAACACTCTCAGCTTGGCACAGGGGAGGGCTGCAATAGTGGTCGCGGGACGCTAGATTGTGTTACGTTACGTTTGGTTATGTTACAATTGGTTTG
>NW_017049633.1:0-227 GCF_001483705.2 Eufriesea mexicana | reverse complement strand
AATCCTGTAGAATCTGGCAGGAAAATTCAATTTTATCGACATTTTCGTCTAATATTGTGGTGAGTTATTTTCTTGCGTAAATAAGGAGCAAAGATTTTATTGGCATGGTATTGCCATTGCAATGCTATGGAATCTGGATGGAAAAGTCAATTTCATTGACATTCTCGACTAATATCGTGGTGAGCAAACTTTCTTGCATGAACAAGGAGGAACGATTATATTGGCGT
>NW_017049632.1:0-227 GCF_001483705.2 Eufriesea mexicana | reverse complement strand
TTATCTTACGGTTGGTCTGGTTTGTAGAAGGTAGATTCTACTTTTCCGCTATACACTGAGATTTTATTGATTTCTGTGCTCTACTCTCCTCTAATATGCTCCGCTAGACTCTGTGGAGATCAGCAGTACTGGACGCGGCACGTTAGGTTGAGTTAGATTACGCGTGGTTGGGTTAGGATGGGTTGGGCTAGATTATGATAGCTTTTGTGCGTTACCCTGCTCTTCGG
>NW_017049631.1:0-227 GCF_001483705.2 Eufriesea mexicana | reverse complement strand
TATATTAGCAGTAATATATTCTGTTTCAGCTTTTAGTTTTCTCACGATTCTTAAGTTTCCTCAAGACTTCATTTGGGACACATCGATGGACGACGCGGGATGCGTGCGTCTAGACCTATGTAGATCTAAATAGTTCTAAGATAGATGCCTAGGCTAAGTCTCAGGTGCGCGCTATCTACAGAGGTAAGCTACCTAACTTGGAGCGAATATATACATTTCATATTTTT
>NW_017049630.1:0-227 GCF_001483705.2 Eufriesea mexicana | reverse complement strand
ACATGCCGTGACCACTATTGATGGATTCCACAGAGCCAAGGAGAATATACTGGAGCATTGAAGGACGAAGGAAGCCTCCAAAGAGCAGCGGATAGCTCAAATGTCAAATATCCTAACCGTACCTGGCTTAGCCTAACCCAACAAAACGTTTGCTGACTAAACCAAATGGGACGAGACCATTGCTGCTGGCCTACCCAGTGCCACGCAGAACGTATCAGAATGCAGTA
>NW_017049629.1:0-227 GCF_001483705.2 Eufriesea mexicana | reverse complement strand
AAAAGAAAATGCTAAAATACAACCGGCGTCACATGTCGCTTCGAATCGTTCATCGTACAACGCGTTAAAACGCAAAACTAATCATAAAATGATCGACTCACCATTCCTATGTCGTTTCCCCGTAACTCTGCAGCTCGAAATTAATTACACATGGAACGGACGACTTGTTCTCTCGGCTGTATGTAATCTCCAGTCGGATTGATGAAAGCACCTGTTCGTTTCTTGTA
>NW_017049628.1:0-227 GCF_001483705.2 Eufriesea mexicana | reverse complement strand
TGTTATAGAATGGAGAATAGATCGCCTAACGTCTTCAAACCAATGGCAGGTACAGCCATCTACATGTCAGAGAATAGGTCTATTCAAAATCTATAATCTGTTAGAGCTTGGTAAATAGATCGCCTACCGCCTTCAATCCAATGGCAAGAACACACATCTACTTACCAGAAAATAGGTCTATTCAAAATCTATAACCTTTTATAGCTTGGTGAATAGATCGCCTATCG
>NW_017049627.1:0-227 GCF_001483705.2 Eufriesea mexicana | reverse complement strand
GGAGCGTGTATTTAAGTCTTTCGTATATATGGATAAATTTGTGAGGACGTATATATACGTCTTTCGTAGTGAAATGGTTAAGAAGAGACGGAACCCTTGTAATCCAATAGGAAAATAATAAAGCTTTATCTATCTAATCTACTCTATATTTCAGCTAAATTCGTGTCATCATCCGGTATCACTAATAGTTCAATATCGCAACGATTGCATCCGATTTTCAGGCGACT
>NW_017049626.1:0-227 GCF_001483705.2 Eufriesea mexicana | reverse complement strand
CGCAGGAAGACAAAGTTATCCTATCCTAACCTAACCAAGAGTAACACAAACAAACGTAAGCTAACAAAACCTAACGCGCCTGGACCAATGTTGCTGGCCTCCCCATCGCCAAACAGAGCACAATAGAGCAATGTAGTGCGCACGAATCCACCGAATGGCGGTGTAAAGCACAAAGGTCAAAGCTATTCAATCCCAAACCAACCAAGTGTAAAGCAACCATACGTAAT
>NW_017049625.1:0-227 GCF_001483705.2 Eufriesea mexicana | reverse complement strand
TTTTGAATAGACTTATTCCCTGGCAAGTACATGGCTGTTCTTGCCATTGGATTGCAGGCGATAAGCGATCTAATCACCAAGCAATGGCAGCTTATATGTTTTGAATATGCTCATTCCCTGGCGAGAAGATGGCTGTACTTGCCATTGGATTGAAGGCTTTAGGCGATCTATTCACCATGCAATAACAGGCTATTGATTTTGAATAGACCTATCCCCTGGCAAGTAGA
>NW_017049624.1:0-227 GCF_001483705.2 Eufriesea mexicana | reverse complement strand
AATTAAGAAATTATAAAATGGTTACGAATCGTGGACAAAGAACTAAAACAGAGTCAAATAGAGTGAAGCGTAGAATAAACATGTAGTACTTCAAGATAGGCGATCCGAGAATTAACTTAGTATTTAGATTATCGATTAGGTTAAGCATGGACACGATAGTTGTTGATGTAAGGATGAGTGGGTTAACAAAATCTGTAAGACCAAGTTCCTTTTCTAGGCCGCAGAGG
>NW_017049623.1:0-227 GCF_001483705.2 Eufriesea mexicana | reverse complement strand
TCTACTGGCGTGCTATAGCCATTGCATTGCTAGAGCATCATGCAGGAAAATTCAATTTTAATGACATTTCCGAATAATATTGTGGTGAGCTATCTTTCTTGCACAAATAAGGCGTAAAGATTCAATTGGCGTGCTATAGCCAATTCATTGCTATAGTATCTGGCTGGAAAAATATTTTTATTGACATTTACGACTAATATCGTGGTAACATAACTTCCTTGCGTAAG
>NW_017049622.1:0-227 GCF_001483705.2 Eufriesea mexicana | reverse complement strand
ATTAGCTCGGCACGATATTAGTCGAAAATGTAAATAAAATTGAATTTTCCCGACAGTTTTTATAGCGTAGCAATGGCTATAGAATGCAATAGTGCCTTTCCTCCTTATTTGTGCAACAAAAATAGCTCTCCGCGATAGACGAGAAAGTCAATAAAATTGAATTATCCAGTCAGATTCTAAAGCATTGCACAGGCTATATCATGCCAATAGAATCTTTCCTCCTTATT
>NW_017049621.1:0-227 GCF_001483705.2 Eufriesea mexicana | reverse complement strand
TGGCCTTCCCGGAGCCAAGCAGGGCATAATATAGCACATTAGAGCGCAGGAATCCACTGAATACCAGTGTACAGCACAAAGGTGAAAAGAGTCTATCTTATCGTAGCCAAACGTAACACGTACAAACGGAACCTGACACGGCCTATCACGCCGGAACCGCTATTGCAGTCCTCCACAGGGACAAGCAGAATTTGGTAGAACACAGTGGAGCGCAGAAATCCACCGCA
>NW_017049620.1:0-227 GCF_001483705.2 Eufriesea mexicana | reverse complement strand
ATGGTTGGTCAGACTTTAGTTTCTCTAGAATTGCCATACTGCCTATATCATCACTGCACAGAATTATCCAACTTATACACTGCTCTGTTGGAGGAGGTACGAGGCACATTACTGTCAATTTTTAATATCGCTATCCATATCTGGTCTGTACATTCATTACTCCAGAACTGAGGCGAAGTTTACATCACCAGTGAACAATTTAAGTGAACGGCTACGTTACGGTTACA
>NW_017049619.1:0-227 GCF_001483705.2 Eufriesea mexicana | reverse complement strand
TGTACCCTACCCGGCTTTTGATAGGCTTGCAATGGTGGCAGTGGCACTGTAGGTTTAGTTTGGGTACGCTTTGTTGGATTAGGTTGGGTTAGGCTTTGTCAGGGTAGCTTCGACTTATGTGGCATGCACAGCTATGCGGTTGATTACAGCGATCTACTTTGGTGTAATGTGTTCTGCTTGGCTCTGGAGACGCCAGCAATTGCGGACTCGACACGCTAGGCTGATCT
>NW_017049618.1:0-227 GCF_001483705.2 Eufriesea mexicana | reverse complement strand
TATTGACAGTTTCGACTCTTAACGTGGTGAGCTATCTTTTTTGCATTAATAAGGAGGAGAGATACTTCTGGCGTGCTATAGGCATCGCAATGCTATAGAATCGTCCTGGGAAATTCAATTTTATTGTCATTTTCGACTAATATCGAGGTGAGCTACATTCCTTCCATAAGTAAGGAGGAGAGATCCTTTTGGAGTACTATAGCAATTGCAATGACGTAGAATCTTGC
>NW_017049617.1:0-227 GCF_001483705.2 Eufriesea mexicana | reverse complement strand
TTAGTCGTAAATGTCAATGAAATTGATTTTTCCAGACATATTCTTCGGCATTGCAATGCTAATCGCACGCCAATCGGTTCTTTCTGCCTTATTTACGCAAGAAAGACAGCTCACCACGATATAAGTTGAAAGTGTCGATAAAATCGAAACTGCCAGGCACATCCCCGTATCATTGCAATGGTTATTGCACGCCAAAAGGATCTTTCGTCCACAATTATGCAAGGAAG
>NW_017049616.1:0-227 GCF_001483705.2 Eufriesea mexicana | reverse complement strand
TCGAAAATGTCAATAAAATAGAATTTTCCAGCCAGATTCTATAGCATTGCTATGGCTATAGCTTGCCAGTAGAATCTTTCCTCCTTACACATGCAAGGATGCCAGGTCACCACGTCATTAGTCGAAAATGTCAATAAAACTGAATTTTCCTTCCGGATACTATTGAATTGCAATGTCCATAGGTGGCCAATAGAATCTTTCCTCCGTATTTGTGCAAGAAAGTTACC
>NW_017049615.1:0-227 GCF_001483705.2 Eufriesea mexicana | reverse complement strand
TCAAAGTTATCCCAACCACACCCATACAAACCTTACCTAACCAAACGTAAACTAACTCAAGGTGTCGTGCAGCGACCACGATTTCTGGAATTCCCAGATCAAAGAAGGTAGTACCAGATCGAAGTAGAGCGCTGAAATCCGCAGCACGGCATTTTATAGCACAGAAGTCAAAGCTATACTATCTTAACCTAACCAAACGTTACCTGAGGGTGCGTTACGGAACGCAA
>NW_017049614.1:0-227 GCF_001483705.2 Eufriesea mexicana | reverse complement strand
ACAGATATCCACCGTATAGCATAGTATAGCACAAAACTCAAAGACATCCGCTCGTAACCTAACCAATCGTAAAATAACCAAGCGTAACCTAACAAACCTAACGTGAGGCGGCCACTATTGCTGTCCTCCCCAGGGCCAAGCAGAGCATATTAGAGGGCAGTAGTGCGCAGAAATCTATAGAATCGCAGTGTATAGCAGACAAGTCAAAGCTATCCATAGCTAACCCA
>NW_017049613.1:0-227 GCF_001483705.2 Eufriesea mexicana | reverse complement strand
CTTCCTCCTTATTTATGAAAGAAAGATTGCTCACCATGATATTAGCCGAAAATGACAATAAATTTGAATTTTTCGACCTCATTCTATATCACTGCATGGGATATAGCACGCCAGTAGTATCTTTCCCCCTTACTTATGCAAGAAAGTTAGGTCACCGCGAGATAAGTCGAAAATGTCAATAAAATTTTATTTTCCAGGTGGATTCTATAGCATGCAATGCCTATAGC
>NW_017049612.1:0-227 GCF_001483705.2 Eufriesea mexicana | reverse complement strand
CTTGGTGAATAGTTCCCCCAACACCTTCAATCCAATGGCAAGTATGGCCATCTAATTGCCAGAGAATGAGTCCAGTCAGAATCTGATAGCTGCCGTAGTCTAGTGATTAGATCGCCTAAGGCCTACAATCCAACGGCAAGTACAGCCATCTCCTTGCCAGAGAGTAGGTCTATTCAAAATCCATAATCTGTTATATCTTGGTGAATAGATCGCCTAACGCATTCAAT
>NW_017049611.1:0-227 GCF_001483705.2 Eufriesea mexicana | reverse complement strand
CCTGCCACGTCCGCTGTTGCTGGCCACCACATGGCCAAGCAGTTGCTAGTGGAGCAATACAGTGCACAGGTATCTACCGAAGAACAGTGTATAGCACAAAAGTAAAAGCTACCCTAACCAAACCTATCATAGCCCAGCCAAACCAAGCTTAACTTAACTCAACCTAGCCTGAGAAGACCACCATTGCTGGCCTCTTCAGTGCCGAGCAGAGTACAGTATTGCAACGT
>NW_017049610.1:0-227 GCF_001483705.2 Eufriesea mexicana | reverse complement strand
TACAACAGATTATAGATTTTGAATAAACTTATTCCCTGGCAAGTAAATGGCTGTACTTGCCATAGGATTGCAGGCGATATGCGATCTAATCACCAAGCTATGGCAGCTCATAGGTTTTGAACAGACTTATTCTCTGGCAAGTAGATGGCTGTACTTGGCATTCAATTGAAGGCGTTATGCCATCTTCTCACCATTCTATAGCAAGTTATAGATTTTGAATGGACCTA
>NW_017049609.1:0-227 GCF_001483705.2 Eufriesea mexicana | reverse complement strand
TTTTCCTAATTCAAGACTAAGAATATTGAATTAAATTTTCTTTATCGCTATAAAAATTTAAATTCCCTCTTATATGATAAGTTCCATATTGTCCCATATTATTTAATAATAATACCATTGCACTTTCCCTTTTACAATTTGTCAATATTAATATTTTACTTTAGTTCCTTTAAAAAAAAAATGATTCAAATGTACGTTTACAAAATGCTGCATAAATATAGGCAAAA
>NW_017049608.1:0-227 GCF_001483705.2 Eufriesea mexicana | reverse complement strand
TGACATTTTCGACTTATATTGTGGTGAGTTAGGTTGCTTGGATAAATAAGGAGGAAAGATTCTTTTGGCGTGCTATAGGCATTGCAATGCTGCAGAATCTGAAAGGAAAATTCAATTTTAATGACATTTTCGGCTAATCTCGTGGTGAGATAACATTCTTGCAGAAAGAAGGAGGAAACATACTGTTGGCGTGCTGTAGGCATTACAATGCTACGGAATCTTGCTGG
>NW_017049607.1:0-227 GCF_001483705.2 Eufriesea mexicana | reverse complement strand
GTGCTATTCGCATTGCACTGCCAAGGAATATGGCAGGAAAATTCAATTTTATTGACATTTACGACTAATATAGTGGTGAGCTAACTTTCTTAGATAAATCTGGAGGAAAGACTCTGTTGGCCTGCTATAGGCATCGCAATGCTATAGAATTTTGATGCAAAATTCAATTTTATTGTCATTTTCTGCTAATATCGTGGTGAGCTAACTTCCTTCCTTGAGTAAGGAGG
>NW_017049606.1:0-227 GCF_001483705.2 Eufriesea mexicana | reverse complement strand
ATATAGCTTGGCGAATCGATCGCCTAACGCCATCAATCCAATGGCAAGTACAGCCATCTACATCCCAGAGAATATGTCTTTCCAAAATCTATGGTCTGTTATTGATTGGTGAGTAGATCGCCTACCGCCTTCAATACAATGGCGAGTACAGACATCTACTTGCTAGAAAATAGGTCTATTCAAAATCTATAACCTGTTGTAGCATGGAGAATAGATAGCTTAACGCC
>NW_017049605.1:0-227 GCF_001483705.2 Eufriesea mexicana | reverse complement strand
ACGATCTATTCACCAAGGTATAAAGGGTTATAGATTTTGAAAAGACCTATTCCCTGGCAACGATATGGCTGTTCTTGCCATTGGATTGAAGGCGCCGTGCGATCTATTCACCGAGCTACAACAGACTATTGATTTTCAATAGAGCTATACTCTGGCAAGTAGAAGGCTGTACCTGAAATTGTATTGAAGGCGTTTGACGATCTATTCACCAAGCTATAACAGGTTAT
>NW_017049604.1:0-227 GCF_001483705.2 Eufriesea mexicana | reverse complement strand
TAATATATCAAATTTAGAATAATGTAACATTGTGCTACATATCGAAATGAAATAATTCTACGTATTAATTATTACGGTTTACGATTTCTTATTTACTGCTCAAGAAATATCATCAGTCTTATAGCAGAAAATTTTTCAACTCACTCTTCTTTAGCCAAAAAGTCGTCAAACGCAAAGGGTTAATATAATAATATAGGAACTACAATTACGTGGTCCTTGTACAGCAG
>NW_017049603.1:0-227 GCF_001483705.2 Eufriesea mexicana | reverse complement strand
AATGCTATAGAATCTGACAGGAAAATTCAATTTTATTGACGTACTCGACTAATATCGTGGTGAGCTAATTTTGTACCATAAATATGGCGGCAGGATTCTATTGGCATGCTATAGCCATTGCAGTGTTATAGAATCGGACTGGAAAATTCAATTTTAGTGACATCCTCGACTAATATCATGGTGAGCTAATTTTGTTGCATAAATAAGCAGGAAAGATTCTATTGGCA
>NW_017049602.1:0-227 GCF_001483705.2 Eufriesea mexicana | reverse complement strand
GGATAAATAAGGAGGTAAGATATTATTGGCGTGCTTTAGCCATTCCAATTCTAAAGAATCTGGTTGGAAAATTCAATTCTATTATCATCTTCGACTAATATCGGTGTGCGCCAACTTTCTTGCATAAATAAGGAGGATGGATTCTATTTGCGCGCAATCGCCATTGCAATGCTATAGAATCTGGATGGAAAATACAATTTTATTGACATTTTCGGCTAATATCGCGG
>NW_017049601.1:0-227 GCF_001483705.2 Eufriesea mexicana | reverse complement strand
CGTGGCTTACGAGTGCTTTCCGTGCGATGTTTCTGGGTGGGTGAATAGAGGAAGTTGGATTCGGTGGGTGATTAGCGGAGTGCGTTTAATGGAGTTAATTGGGGTAGTGGAAATTAGGGTAGCAAGAGTTTGCTGTGATTTTTGGGAAAATTTTTTAGAAGCGCGCGAGTGCGAAATTATTTTTAACCATGGAGTTGGAAATACTTTTTGTTGTAGTTGGTTTTCAT
>NW_017049600.1:0-227 GCF_001483705.2 Eufriesea mexicana | reverse complement strand
GCCATAGATAACATAACTCCAAGTAACGTGCCATGACCACCATTGCACTCCCCCCAGCGTCGGACAGAGTACAGTAGAACAATATAGGGCGCCGAAATCCTCCGGAATGCAGTGTACGGCTCATAAATCAAAGAGGTCCTAACCATGCCTTCCAAGCCTACGCAAACGGAACGCAACATAACTCAACCTAAAGCAGCGATACCACTATTACCGGCTACTCCAAAGCA
>NW_017049599.1:0-227 GCF_001483705.2 Eufriesea mexicana | reverse complement strand
CCAGATCATGTGTGGTCAGGTCAGTTCAGGTATAGCCGGTTAAAGTCAGGACCGGGCAGGTCGAGTCGGGTAATGTCAGGTCAGGTAAAGTCAGTTTAGGTCAGTTCAGGTCAGGTCAGGTCAGGTCTGGTCAGGTCGGGTCAAGTCAGGTCAGGTCAGGTCAAGTCAAGTCAGGTCAGGTCAGGTCAGGTCAAGTCAGCCCAGGTCATGTCAGGTCAGGTCAGGTC
>NW_017049598.1:0-227 GCF_001483705.2 Eufriesea mexicana | reverse complement strand
TCCAATGGTAGGTATAGCTATCTACTTACCATAGAATAAATCTATCCAAAATTTATAACCTGCCATAGTTTGATGAATAGATCATCTAACGCTATCAATCCAATGGATGGTATAGCTATCTACTTACCATAGAATAGGTCTATTCAAAATATCTAACCTGCTAAAGTTTTATGAATGGATCACCTAACGTTCTCAATCCAATGGTAGGTATAGCCATCTACTTACCA
>NW_017049597.1:0-227 GCF_001483705.2 Eufriesea mexicana | reverse complement strand
CTTTCTTTCGTAAATAATTATGAAGGATTCAATTGGCGTGCAATAGCCGCCGCAATGCTATGGAATATGGATGGAAAATTCAATTTTGTTTACATTTTCGACTAATATCGTCGTGAGATATTTTTCTTTCGTATATAAGGAGGATGGATTGTATTGGCGTGCTGCAGTCGTCGCTGTGCTATAGAATATGGCTGGAAAATTCAATTTTATTGACATTTTCGACTAAT
>NW_017049596.1:0-227 GCF_001483705.2 Eufriesea mexicana | reverse complement strand
CGTGGTGAGCTAACTTTCTTGCATAAACATGTAGGGAAGATCCTCTTGGCGCGCTGTAGCCATAGCAATGTTGTAGAATCTGGCCGGAAAATTCAATTTTATCGACATTTTCGACTAATACCGTGGCGAGCTGTCTTCCTTGCATACGTGAGGTGGAAAAATCATTTTGGAGTACTACAGCCACTGCAATGCAGAAGTGTCTGTCTGGAAAATTGAATTTTATTGAC
>NW_017049595.1:0-227 GCF_001483705.2 Eufriesea mexicana | reverse complement strand
TGGAAGGGCGTATGAATGGATGCATGTATAGATGGATGAATGGATGTATGTACGGATGTATGTACGGATGTATCTGTGCATGTTTGTATGGATGAGTGTATGGGTGTATATATGGATCTATGGATGAATGTATGGATGTATGTATGGATGGATGAGTCTATGGGTGGATGGATTTATTTGTGTATGTGTGTGTGGATGTACGGATGTATGGATGGAAGGATGTAAGG
>NW_017049594.1:0-227 GCF_001483705.2 Eufriesea mexicana | reverse complement strand
TTCCAAGCAGATTCTGTGGCATTGCAATGGCAATAGCACGCCAGTAGAACCTTTCCGTGTTATATACGCAAGAATGATAGCTAACCACGATATTAGTTCAAAATGTCAATAAAATTGATTCTGCCAGGCGCATACCATATCATTGCAATGGTTATAGCACGCCCAAAGGATCTTTCCTCCATACTTATGCAAGCAAGCTAGCTCACCACGATATTAGTCGAAAATGA
>NW_017049593.1:0-227 GCF_001483705.2 Eufriesea mexicana | reverse complement strand
ATGATAGGAAATTTAAAAAATAATAAAGAATTTAAAGTTAGGTAACACAAATGGAAAATATAAAACATAAAATTGTAAGATAATAAAAAATTCGAAACCCAAAATCAAAGATATGAGAAATGTAAGATGAAGAAGAAGGAAAGAAAGAAAAATAGATAAAAGATCTTTTTATTTTATTTCTTCGAAAATCCTCCAAAGATATTCCTGCCCTTTGAGGGAAAGGGAAC
>NW_017049592.1:0-227 GCF_001483705.2 Eufriesea mexicana | reverse complement strand
ACTGCTCTAGAATATGGTTGGAAAATTCAATTTTATTGACATTTTCAACAAATATCGTTGTGAACTAACTTTCTCGCATATATAAGGAGGAAAGATTCTACTGTCGTGCTACACCCATTGCAATGCTATAGAATCTGTCTGGACAATTCAATTTTATTGACATGTTCGACTAATATCGTGGAGAGCAAACCCACTTGCGTAAATAGGGATGAAATACACTATTGGCC
>NW_017049591.1:0-227 GCF_001483705.2 Eufriesea mexicana | reverse complement strand
AATTTCATTGACATTTTCGACTAATTTCGTGGTGAGCCAACTTTCTTGCATAGGTAAGGGGGAAAGAACCTTTTTGCGTGCTATAGTCATTGCAATGCTGCAGGAGCTGGCTGGAAAGTTCAATTTTATAGACATTTTCGATTAATACTGTGGTGTGTCATCTCTCTTGCATAGATAAGGAGCAAAGACTATATTGGCGTGCTATTGCCATTGCAATACTATAGAAT
>NW_017049590.1:0-227 GCF_001483705.2 Eufriesea mexicana | reverse complement strand
GACCTGACCTTACCTGACCCTACCTGGCCTCGCCTGGCCCGACCTGACCTGACCTGACCTGACATGACCTGGCCTGACCTGGCCTGACCGGACCTAACCTGACCCGACCTGGCCTGACCTGACTGATCTGACCTGACCTGACCAGAACTTACCTGACCTGACCTGACTTCACCTGTCCTCTCCTGACCTGAACTGAAGTGACCTGACCTGCTCGGAAGAGACCTGAC
>NW_017049589.1:0-227 GCF_001483705.2 Eufriesea mexicana | reverse complement strand
CCTATCCTAACTTTACCAAACGTTACATAGACATGCGCAACGTATCTCAGCCTACCGCACCGAAACCACTACAGCTGGATTCCGCATAGCCTACCAGAATATACTAGAGCTCAGCGGAACGCTGGCATCCGCCTTATAGCAGCGTACAGCACAAAAGTCAAAGGCATCAAACCAAACATATGCTAACCTAACCAAAGCATACGTAACGTAACTCAAGCAAGCGTACC
>NW_017049588.1:0-227 GCF_001483705.2 Eufriesea mexicana | reverse complement strand
TCGACTAATCTCGTGGTGAAATAACTTTCTTGCATAAATAAGGAGGAAATATATTGTTGGCGTTCTGTAGGCATTACAATGCTACAGAATCCTACTGGAAAATGCAATTTTATTGATATTTTCGGATATTGCCGCGGTGAGCTATCTGCCTTGCATAGGTACATAGGAAAGTTACTTTTGGCGTACTATATCCGTTGCAATGCTGTAGAATCTGGTTCTAAAATTCA
>NW_017049587.1:0-227 GCF_001483705.2 Eufriesea mexicana | reverse complement strand
CTAACACAACATAGCGTAACCAAACGTAACCCAACTCAACCAATCGTGTCTCGACCACTATTGTTGTCCTCCACAGATTTGAGCAGAGTATAGTAGTGCAATGAAGAGCGCAAAAATCCACAGGATTGCAGCGTATAGCGCAAAAGACGAAGTTACTCTACCCCAACGTGACATAACCTAACCCAGCCAAACGAAGCCTAATACAACCTAACGTGCCGAGACCTCCA
>NW_017049586.1:0-227 GCF_001483705.2 Eufriesea mexicana | reverse complement strand
GAAAATAAGAAGGAAAAATTATATTGGTTTGCTACAGAAATTGTAATACAAAAGAATTTGTGTAGTAAGTTAAATTATAGTGACGTTTACGACCAATATCGTGATGAGCTGACTTTTCTACATAAATGATCAGAAAAATTCTGTCTGGTTGATATAGCCATAGCAATTCATTATAATTTGAAAGGAAAGTGCAATTATAATGTCATTTCCGACTAGTATCGTGTTGA
>NW_017049585.1:0-227 GCF_001483705.2 Eufriesea mexicana | reverse complement strand
GCCAGGTCAGCTCAGGTCAGGTCGGGTCAGGTCATGACGTGTCAGTTCCTTTCACATAAGGTCAGGTTAGGCCATACCAGGTCGGGTCAGTGAATTCAGGTATGGTGAAGACATGTCGTCTCAGTGCAGGTCAGGTCAGGCCAGGACAGGACAGGTCACGTCAGGTCAGGTCAGGTCAGGTCAGGTCAGGCCATTTCAGTTCAGGACAGGTCAGGTCAGGACAGGCC
>NW_017049584.1:0-227 GCF_001483705.2 Eufriesea mexicana | reverse complement strand
GATTCCTTTGGTGTGCTATATCCATTGCAATGCTATAGGAACTGCCAGGATAATTCAATTTTACTGACATTTTCGACATATATTGTGGTGAGCTGGCTCCATTGCATACGTAAGGAGGAAGTATTGTATTGGCGTACTGTAGCCATTGCAATGCTATAGAATCGGGCTGGGAAATTCAATTTTATTGACATTTTCGACTAATATCGTGGTGAGCTATCTTTCTTTCA
>NW_017049583.1:0-227 GCF_001483705.2 Eufriesea mexicana | reverse complement strand
GGATAGTTTCGGCTTTTCTGTTATACACTGCGATCCTAAGCATTTCTGCAATCTACTCTCCTCAAATACACTCTACTTGAACCAGCGGATGTCAGCACTGGTGGCTGCGGCACGTTAGGTAGAATTAGATTACGTATGGTTAGGTTAGGTTGACTTGCTTAGGATATGGTAGCTTTGACTTTTGCGCTATACACTGCTATTTGGTGGATTTCAGCGCTCTACTGTGC
>NW_017049582.1:0-227 GCF_001483705.2 Eufriesea mexicana | reverse complement strand
AGCAGATAATGGTGGAGCACAGTCGGGCAGGGAAATCCTCCGAATAGCAGTGCATACGGCGAAAACGTAGCTATCCAGGACTAACCCAAACCAACATAACCCAACCAAAGGTAGCCTAACTCAAACTAACGTGCCGAGAACACTATTGCTGGCCTCGCCTGAGTCGAGCAGGGTAGAGTAATGCAATCTAGGGCGTTCAAATCCACCGAATATTGGCGTATGACACA
>NW_017049581.1:0-227 GCF_001483705.2 Eufriesea mexicana | reverse complement strand
GGCAGATTCCATTGCAATGCAATGGCCACAGCAAACGGATAGAGCCTTTCCTCCTTATTTATGCCGAAAGGTTTGCGAACCACCACATTAGACGATAATGTCAATAAAATTGGGCTTTTCAGTCGGATTACATTGCAGTGCAATTGCTATAACAAACCAATAGTATCTTTCCTCCTTATTTATGTAGAATATCTTGCTCACCGCGATATTAGTCGAAATTGTTATTA
>NW_017049580.1:0-227 GCF_001483705.2 Eufriesea mexicana | reverse complement strand
ACAGTTTATATCACGAAAGTCAAAGCTACCCTAACCTAACGCAATGTAACCTAACGCAGCCGAGCGTATTCTAACACAGCCTAACCTGCCGCGACCACTACCGCTATCATGCCGAGAGTCGAGCCGAGTATAGTAGATCCATGTAGAGCGCAGACTTCCAAAGTAGATATGTGTATAGCACAAAAGACAAAGCAATCATATCCAAACCTGAACAAACGTAACGTATA
>NW_017049579.1:0-227 GCF_001483705.2 Eufriesea mexicana | reverse complement strand
GGCGTTGCAATTTCAAGCGCAAAAGCCAAGGGCATCCTAACCTAGCTTGACCTAACCTAACCGTGTCGAACTTAGCTGACCGCAGCATAACGAGCCGAGGACACCATTGCTCCCTTTCCCAGAGGAAATCTCAAAATATCAGATCACAGCGGACCGACGAAACTCGCCGAATAGCAGGGTATAGCACAAATGTCAAAGCTATGCTCTCCTAACCAAACCAACCGTAA
>NW_017049578.1:0-227 GCF_001483705.2 Eufriesea mexicana | reverse complement strand
GTGCTATAGTCATTGCATTGCTATATCATCCAGCGGGAAAATACAATTTTGTTGACATTTTCGACTAATATCATGGTGAGCTAGCTCTCTTGCATAAAAATGGAGCAAAGATTCTATTGGCGAGCTGCAGCCATTGCAATGCTTTAGAATGTGGCTGAAAAACCCAATTATATTGACATTTCCGGCTAGTACTGTGGTGAGCTAACTTTTTTGCATAAATAAAGAGG
>NW_017049577.1:0-227 GCF_001483705.2 Eufriesea mexicana | reverse complement strand
TTTCCCCCCCCCCCCCCCCCCAGAGACATGCAGGGTACTGTAGAGCAATGCAGAGGGCTGAAATCAACCGAAAAGCAGTTTACAACACTAAAGTCGAAGACGGCCTAACCTAACCTGACCTAACATAACCTAACCAAGCGTAGCATAGATCAACACAACAGTGAGAGCGAGCGTCTCCGCTACTCTAATCAAACATAGCCAAACTTGACCTAACCAGTCATAACACA
>NW_017049576.1:0-227 GCF_001483705.2 Eufriesea mexicana | reverse complement strand
AATACAATTTTAATGACATTTTCGACTAATATGGTGGTCACCTTACTTTCTTGCATAAATAAGACGGGAAGATCCTACTGGCGTGCTATAGCCATTGCAATGTTATAAAACCTGGCTGGAAAACATAATTATATTGCGATTTTCGACTAATATTGGGGTGGCCAAACTTTCTTGCATATATAAGGGGGAAAGATTCTACTGACGTGTTATAACGATTGAAATGCTAT
>NW_017049575.1:0-227 GCF_001483705.2 Eufriesea mexicana | reverse complement strand
ATGCTGTAGAATCTGACTCGAAAGTTCAAGTATATTAACATTTTCGTCTAATATCGTGGTGAGGTAACTTTCTTGCATAAATAAGGAGGGTAGCTTCAGCTGGCGTGCTATAGCCGCCGCAATGTTAGAGAATCTGGCTGGAAAGTTCTATTTTATTGACATTTTCGACTAATATTGTGGTGAGTTAAATTGCTTGCATAAATAAGGAGGAAAGATTCTGTTGGCGT
>NW_017049574.1:0-227 GCF_001483705.2 Eufriesea mexicana | reverse complement strand
TCTCTTAAATAATTTAACAATAATTTCTTCTTGCAGATTTTATTTCTTTCATTCTGTGTGTCTTTGTTTCACCATTCGAGTATTTCTTATAATATTCGAATGCTTCGTCGGTGGTTTACTTATGTCTCATCGTTGGCTAAATCTTTCCGTCCACAAATTTTACCATTTCCGTTCGATTTGTTTTCGTTAGAGCGTTCGAGTATTTCGTATAATACTCGAGCGCTTCC
>NW_017049573.1:0-227 GCF_001483705.2 Eufriesea mexicana | reverse complement strand
CGACTTTCCTGCTACACACTGCTACTCTAAGGGTTTCTGCGCTCTGTATCCCTCTAATATGTTGTGCTCGTCTCTGTGGAGGACAGCAATACTGGTCGCGGTAAGCTAGGTTGAGTTAGATTACGTACGGTTAGGGTAGGTTTGGTTGGGTTAGGATAGGATAGCTTCGACTCTTGTGCACAACTGTAATATTGTATGGAATTCTGTGTTCTACTGTGCTCTACCGC
>NW_017049572.1:0-227 GCF_001483705.2 Eufriesea mexicana | reverse complement strand
TGAATTGATAGCCTAACGCCTTCAAACCAATGGCTAGTACAGCCATCTACATGTCAGAGAATACGTCTATTCAAAATCTATAATCTGCTATAGCTTGCAAAATAGATCGCCTACCGCCTTCAATTCAATGGCAAGTACAGTCATCTACTAACCAGAAAATAGGTCTATTCAAGATCTATAATATGTTATAGCTTGGTGAATACATCGCCTAACGCCTTCAATCCAAT
>NW_017049571.1:0-227 GCF_001483705.2 Eufriesea mexicana | reverse complement strand
CTATCCTATCCTAACCGTGCAAAACGTGCCGTAACCGAACGTAACCCCATACAGACTAACGTGACGGGACCATTATTGCCGTCCTCGCCAGAGCCAAGTAGAGCATATAAGAGACATGTAGAGCGTAGAAATCCACCGAATGGGCGTGTATAGGACAAAAGTCAAAGCTATCCTCCCCTAACCTGACCGATCGTAAAATAACGGTACGTAATATATCTCAACCTAAC
>NW_017049570.1:0-227 GCF_001483705.2 Eufriesea mexicana | reverse complement strand
CCCTCCATCCATACATCCATCCAACCATACGTACATCCATACATACATCCATACATACAACCAAACATCCATCCATTCGTTCATCAATCCATCCATACATACAAACATATGTACATCCATTCATCCTTACATCCGTACATCCATACATTCGCACATCCATACACACATGCAACCATACATCCATCCATCCATAGATCCACACATCCATACATCCATCGATCCATACA
>NW_017049569.1:0-227 GCF_001483705.2 Eufriesea mexicana | reverse complement strand
TGGGCTACGTTTGGTTAGGTTACGCTAGGCCCTACATTACTTTTTACGACCTACATTGCTCTGTCATACTCTGCAAGACTCTAAGCTTCTCAATAATAGCGGTCTCGTCACGTCACGTTGAGATAGGCTACATCCGGTTAGGTGAATTTGTTCAGGTTTTGTACGATATCTTAGACTCTTGAGCAATAGACTTCCTTTCTGCGGACTTCTACTCTGCATTACTCTCC
>NW_017049568.1:0-227 GCF_001483705.2 Eufriesea mexicana | reverse complement strand
CCAATTTTATTGACATTTTCGACTAATATCGTTGTGAGCTAGCTGTCTCTCATAAATAAGGGGAAAGATTCAATAGGCGTGATATGGCCATTGCATTGCTACAGGATTTGCCTGGGAAATTCAATTTTATTGACATTTTCGTCATACATCGTGGTGAGCTATCACCCTTGCATTCGTAAGGAGGAAGAATTCTATTAGTGTACAATAGCTATTGCAATGTTTTAGAA
>NW_017049567.1:0-227 GCF_001483705.2 Eufriesea mexicana | reverse complement strand
GCAAGGACAAGTTAGCTTGCTTAAACCCATTTATCGAGGCCTACGTTATCCTATGGGTCGGGGAAGAAGACCAAAGCACTCCCTTCTCAGTTACGCGCGGAAACACCAGATTTTATTGCTGCATAGACATGACATAACAGATCTCATCATTGAAAATCAACACGTATGACAGTGACATGCACGTTTGCAGGCTACCTCCACACCGTCAGACATAAATACTGGCCGAT
>NW_017049566.1:0-227 GCF_001483705.2 Eufriesea mexicana | reverse complement strand
AAGACAGACGGATGATCGAGAAAGAAAGAAGCGTGCTTGCGAAAGAAGAAAGACTGCTTGATTTATTTAAGGGTGTAAGGGCTGTCTCGAAACAGTTCTTAGAAGAGAGTTGAGAGCTGAAAGTTGCAATCATAGATCAGATATCAGTCTAGTCTTTCAGTTTATACTTTACTCCTAGTCCCATCTAGCTCGTAATAAATATATATTTTAAAACTCTAAATACACAA
>NW_017049565.1:0-227 GCF_001483705.2 Eufriesea mexicana | reverse complement strand
GTTGAGCGGCACGTTATCTTGGATTACGTTACGTTTGTCTGTATTTCGGTTTGTGAGGATAGGCTTCACCTTTTGTGCTAAACACTGGTGTTCGGCAGATTTCTGCGCTCTACTGTGCTACAATATGATCTGTTTGCCTCTGTGGAGGCCAGTAATCCCTTCCATGACACCTTATGTTGAGTCAGGCTACGTTCGCTTCGGTTAGATTGGGACACGTTGTGTTAGGA
>NW_017049564.1:0-227 GCF_001483705.2 Eufriesea mexicana | reverse complement strand
CATCCTCCCATCCTTTCACTCGCACTTCAGTCCATCCACGCATTCATTCATGCACCCACACATGCATACATACACATACCCGTTCATCCATACATCCGTACATCCGTCCCTACCTACATCAATCCATTCCATCATGCATTCATCCATACATACACCCATCCGTGCATCCATTCTTCCATACATCCGTCCATCCATACGTCCACCCATCCATACATCCATCGAACCAT
>NW_017049563.1:0-227 GCF_001483705.2 Eufriesea mexicana | reverse complement strand
AAATCCTAGCCAAAGGATACAAAACAGGTACCGGGATAAAATCCTCCGAAACACGGAATTCGAACAAATTCTTTCTGGGCTCTGTCTAATTACTCTCCTCAATGGTGCACACGGTGAACGTTTTTAGATGGAGCTCGGACAGGATGTACGATGACCAAGAGACTTCTGACACGTCTGGCCACATCAATTCGGCGGGAAAGATATAGGCAGCAGGAAATGCGAGAAAG
>NW_017049562.1:0-227 GCF_001483705.2 Eufriesea mexicana | reverse complement strand
AGGATGTCTTTGGCTTTTGTGCTATTTACTGCAATGCGGTCGTTTTCTACACTCAAACGTTCTCAAGTATATTCTACTTGGCTCTGGGGAATCCAGCAACAGTGTTCCCGGCACGTAAGGTTAAGTTAAGTTGCGTTTGGTTATATTATGTTTGGCCAGGTTAGGATGGTATAGGTGTGACTTTTGTATTATACGCTGCTACTCGGCGTATTTCTACGCTCTACGTT
>NW_017049561.1:0-227 GCF_001483705.2 Eufriesea mexicana | reverse complement strand
TGGGTGCTTTAAATATCTCTAGCCATAACTGATATGTACATTGATTATTCCTGATCTGCTGTGTAATTTACGGCATAGGTGATCAAATTAATCCAAATTCTACGGTACTGCGATGGTGAATGCATTCAGCACTGTGTTGTAAGTTTTTAATATCTCGAGCGGTTATGGATCTGTCTCTTGTCACTCTAAAATTGCCAATGAATCTAAATCACCTTTGAACATTCTAA
>NW_017049560.1:0-227 GCF_001483705.2 Eufriesea mexicana | reverse complement strand
CTTCAATCCAATGGCAATTACAGCCATCTACTTGCCAGAGAATAGGTCTATTCATAATCTATACCTGTTATAGCTTGGTGAATAGATCGCCTGACGCATTCAATCCAATGGCAAATACGGCCATCTAATTTCCAGAGAATAGGTCAATTCAAAACCTATAACCAGTTATAGAATGGAGAATAGATCGCCTGACGCATTCAATCCAATGGCAAGTACAGCCATCTACT
>NW_017049559.1:0-227 GCF_001483705.2 Eufriesea mexicana | reverse complement strand
GGAGAGGATATGTCTGACTTTTCTGCTATACACTGTTTTTCCGTGGGTTTCTGCGCTCAACTGCGCTCTACTATATTCTGCTTGGCACTGGGGAGGCCACTATTTGTGTTCGCTGCACGTTATGCTGAGGTAGGCTACCCTCAGTTAGGCAATGTTAGCTTGGATTTGGTTCGGACTGATAAGACTCTTGTGCCGTACAATGCGATTCTATGCATTGCAGCGCATTC
>NW_017049558.1:0-227 GCF_001483705.2 Eufriesea mexicana | reverse complement strand
GTGCTATAGTCATTGCATTGCTATATCATCCAGCGGGAAAATACAATTTTGTTGACATTTTCGTCTAATATCATGGTGAGCTAGCTCTCTTGCATAAAAAAGGAGCAAAGATACTATTGGCGATCTGCAGCCATTGCAATGCTTTAGAATGTGGCTGAAAAACACAATTATATTGACATTTCCGGCTAGTACTGTGGTGAGCTAACTTTTTTGCATAAATAAAGAGG
>NW_017049557.1:0-227 GCF_001483705.2 Eufriesea mexicana | reverse complement strand
AATTTTATTGACATTTGCGACTAATATCGTAATGAGCTACCTTTCTTGCATAAATAAGGAGGAGAGGTTCTATAGGCGTGATATAGCCACTGCATTGCTGTAGAATCTGCCTAGAAAGTTCAATTTTATTGACAGTTTCGAATTATATCGTGGTGAGCTATGTTTTTTGCATAAATAAGGAGGGTAGATTCAATTGGCGCGCTATAGCGATTGCATTTCTATAGTAT
>NW_017049556.1:0-227 GCF_001483705.2 Eufriesea mexicana | reverse complement strand
TGGTTACAGCTTGCCAATATAATCTTCCCTCCTTGTTTATGCAAGAAAGTTAGCTCACTCCGACATTAGTCGAAGATGTCAATAAAATTGAATTTTCCAGCCAGATTCCGCAGCATTGTAATGGCTCTAGCACCACGAATGGATCTTTCCTCCTTACCTATGCGAGGAAGCTAGCTGACCACGAAATTAGTCGAAAATGCCAACAAACTTGAATTTTCCACGAAGAT
>NW_017049555.1:0-227 GCF_001483705.2 Eufriesea mexicana | reverse complement strand
ATTTGTGCTGTACACTGCTATTCGTTGGACTCCTGCGCTCTACATTGCTCTGCTATGTTCCGCGCAACTCACGGGATGTGAGGAATAGTGGCCGTGGCACGTTAGGTTGTGTCACATTACCTTTGGTTTGGTTAGGTTAGGCTGTGGTTGGTTAGGGTAGCTCTGACTATCGTGCAATACAAAGTTATTCGGTGGATTCCTGCACTGCACTGTACTCTACCCAAACC
>NW_017049554.1:0-227 GCF_001483705.2 Eufriesea mexicana | reverse complement strand
AATGTCAATAAAATTGTAATTTCCAGACAGTGTCTATTGCATTGCAGTGGCTGCAGCTCGCCAGTAGTATCGTTCTTCCTTTTTTTTGCGGAAAAGGGAGCGCAAAAGGATATTAATCGAAAATGTCAATAAAATTGCACTTCCAATCAAATTCAATACCATTGCAATAACTATTGCACGCCAAAAGAATCTATCCCCCTCATTTAAGCGAGAAAGCTAGCTCGCCA
>NW_017049553.1:0-227 GCF_001483705.2 Eufriesea mexicana | reverse complement strand
AGGAGTTATTAGTTGTTAGTTGTATTTTAGTTGTGAGCCATTAGTTGTAACTGGCAGAGTTGTCCTTGTGTTGTCGAGTTGAGTTGTAGATAAAATATAGATTTGTATGCCTAATCGTCACCCACATATTGGTTAATCTATTATTATTATTCTTTATTGTTAACTAATAAATAGTATTATTTACCACCACCACCCAAAGTCTCTACAATATGTTGGAAGTCAGCTAC
>NW_017049552.1:0-227 GCF_001483705.2 Eufriesea mexicana | reverse complement strand
TGGTTATGTTCGGTAATGTTACGATTGGTTAGGTTAGGAAGATGTACACTTGACTTTTGCGCTTCACACTGCTTTACGGTGGATTTCCCCGCCCCGATGTGATCTAATATTCTCTGCTCTACTCCGGAGAGTCCAGAAAAGGGGGCCACGGCGTTTTAGGTGGGGTCAGGTAGCGTTTGGTTAGTTTATGTTAGCATGTGTAACGTTTGGGTAGCTTTGATTTTTCT
>NW_017049551.1:0-227 GCF_001483705.2 Eufriesea mexicana | reverse complement strand
ATTCAATTTTACTGACATTTTCGACTGATATCGTGGTGAGCCACCTTTCTTGCATAAATAAGGAGGAAGAATTCAATTGTCGTGTTATAGCCATTGCAATCATATAGAATGTGGTTTGGAAAATTTAAATTTATTGACATTTTCGACTAATATCATGGCAAGCCATCTTTCTTTCATAAATAAGCAGGAAGGATTCAATTGACGTGCTATATGCATTGCAATGCTAC
>NW_017049550.1:0-227 GCF_001483705.2 Eufriesea mexicana | reverse complement strand
CATTCGTACACCCATACATACATACGTACATACATCCATACATCCATACATCCATCCATCCATTCATACATCCATACACCCGTACATCCATACATTCGTAGATCCATACGACCATACACCCATACATACATACATGCATTCATCCATACATTCTTAAATCCATTCATTCATACGTATATACATCCATACATGCATACACCCATACATTCATCCATTCATACATACAT
>NW_017049549.1:0-227 GCF_001483705.2 Eufriesea mexicana | reverse complement strand
CCCTAGCATGCTCTGCGTGTCTCTGGTGAGGTCAGTAGTAGAGGACTCTGCGCGTCACGTTAAGATGTGCTACGACAGGTTGGTTTAGGTTATGTTAGGTAAGGTTCGGATGTCTTCTACTTTTTTGCTATACACTCTAGTGCTTTGTATTTCTGTGCCATACTGTGCTCTAGTATATTCTTCTTTGCTCTGGGGAGTCCGGAGGTAGAGGTCGCGGCACGCCATAT
>NW_017049548.1:0-227 GCF_001483705.2 Eufriesea mexicana | reverse complement strand
ACGAGAGTCGAAGCAACCGACGCCGAACTTAGCATTACCTAACATAAGCAATCGTAACCTGACTGAACTTAACGTCCCGACATCATCATCGCTGTCTTCCCCAGAACCAAGAAGGGAATATTAGAGCGCAACAGAGCGCAGAAATCCACCGAACGTCAGTGTACAGCACAAAAGTCGATGATATCCCATTATAACCTAGCCAAACGTAACTTAATTCAACGTAGCCT
>NW_017049547.1:0-227 GCF_001483705.2 Eufriesea mexicana | reverse complement strand
TAGATGGCTGTACTTGCCATTAGATTGAAGGCGATATGCGATCTAATCGCCAAGCTGTGACAGATTATAGATTTTGAATAGACATATTCTCTGGCATGTAGATGTCTGTACATGCCATTGGATTGATGGCGTTACGCCATCTGTTCACCATGCTATAAAAGGTCATAGATTTTGCATAGACCTATTTTCTGGCAAGTAGATGTCTGTACTTGCCATCGGATTGATGG
>NW_017049546.1:0-227 GCF_001483705.2 Eufriesea mexicana | reverse complement strand
CAGAACCAAGCAGAGCGTATTAGGGTACAGCAGAGTACATAAATCCACTGTACGCCAGTGTAAAGCACTCAACCCAAAGCTGCTCTATCCCAACAATGCCAGACGTATCGTAATCAAAGGCAACATAACTGTGCATAACGTGTCGAGACCACTACTGCTGGCAACCCCATAGTCAAACAGAGAATATTAGGTCGCATTAGAGCGCGGAAATCCAACGAATAGCTATG
>NW_017049545.1:0-227 GCF_001483705.2 Eufriesea mexicana | reverse complement strand
AGGCCAAAAGTATCTTTCCTCCTTACTTATGCAATGATGTTGGTTCACCACGCTATTAGTCCAATATGTCAATAAAATTGAGCTTTCCCGCAGGATTCTGTACCATTGCAATGGTTATAGCTTGCCAATATAATCTTTCCTTCGTGTTTATTCAAGAAAGTTATCTCACCAGGGTATTAGTTGAAAATGTCAATAAAATTGAATTTTCCGGCCAGATTCTACAGCAT
>NW_017049544.1:0-227 GCF_001483705.2 Eufriesea mexicana | reverse complement strand
TGGCTACGTTCGGTTAGCTTATGTTAGCTTTGGTTAGGTATGGATAGCACTGTCTTTTGTGCTCACACTGCTATACGTTGAATTTCTGCACTCCACGTTGCTCTACTGTACTCTGCTCAACTCTCGGGATGCGAGGAATAGTGGTATGGCTTGTTAGGTTGTGTTAGGTTACGTTGGGTTGTGTTAGGTACGGTTAGGTTTGGTTAGCGTATCTTTGACTGTCGTGC
>NW_017049543.1:0-227 GCF_001483705.2 Eufriesea mexicana | reverse complement strand
AAGTCGAAAATGACAATAAAATTGAACTTTCCAGCCAGATTCTGCAGCATTTCTATGGTTATAGCTTGCCAATATAATCTTTCCTCCTTGTTTATGCAAGGGAGATAGCTCACCACGATACTAGTAGAAAATGACAATAAAATTGAATTTTCCATCCAGATACCATAGCATTGCAATGGCAATAGAACGCCAATAAAATCTTTCCTCCTTATTTATGCAAGAAAGAT
>NW_017049542.1:0-227 GCF_001483705.2 Eufriesea mexicana | reverse complement strand
TCCATTCTAGAATTTCTGTATATGTATATCATCACAGAGTAGAGTATTCCTACAGCTACAGTGATGTATAGGTGTATGTACCACGTACCGCACTGCAAATTGTAGATATCTCTAGACATACCCGTACTCTACATTGATTGTCCCAGAATAAATGTGGAATTTGTTTCGTCGATGAACAAATTGTTCCATCGGCTGCAGTAATGTGGTAGTGGCTACGCTCAGTACTG
>NW_017049541.1:0-227 GCF_001483705.2 Eufriesea mexicana | reverse complement strand
TTAATAGATCGCCTAACGCCTTCAATCCAATGGCAAGTACAGCCATCTACTTGCCGGAAAATTAGCTATTCAAAATCTATAACATGTTGTAGCTTGGTAAATAGATCACCTAATGCTTTCAATCTGATGGCAAGTACAGCCGTCGACTTGCAAGAGAATAGGTATATTCAAAATCTATAATCTGTTATAGCTTGGAGAATTGGTCGCCTAACGTCTTCAACCAATGG
>NW_017049540.1:0-227 GCF_001483705.2 Eufriesea mexicana | reverse complement strand
CAATGGCTATAGCTTGCCAATGCAATCTTTCCTCCTTATTTATGCAAGAAAATTAGCTCACCATGATATCAGTCGAAAATTTCATTAAAATGGTATTTTCAGGAGAGATTCTATAGCATTAAAATGGCTATAGCATGCCAATAGAACCATTCCTCCTTATTTAAGGATTGAAATTAGCTCACCACGAGATTAGATGAGAATGTCAATAAAGTTGAATTATCCAGCCA
>NW_017049539.1:0-227 GCF_001483705.2 Eufriesea mexicana | reverse complement strand
ACCGTTGACCTTTGCGCCCTTCACAGCATTTCGGTGGATTTCTTCGCTCTACTGCCCCTAGCATGCTCTGTTTTGCGGCGGGAAGGCCAGAAATATTCGCGGCAGTACGTTAGTTTAAGTTGGGTTACGTTCGGCAATGTTACGTTAGCATGGGTAGTCTGGATAGCTTCGACTCTTCTGCTGTACGATGCGTTTCTATGAATTTCAGCGCCATACTCTCCTCTAAT
>NW_017049538.1:0-227 GCF_001483705.2 Eufriesea mexicana | reverse complement strand
AACGTCTGGAAGACGTTTCTGACTTTGTCTGTATGCTCCAAAAATATCGAGCAAAGTCTCGCTACCTTGCCGACTTGTTTTCCACGACGATTCTCGGTCTTGCAACCTTTCCACCCTCGTCGAGGGGGCCGATAAAGCGTCGCCGTAAAACGCTGAACTTCTTCGCTGACATTTCGAGGAGAACGATAAACCCGATCTCGCCACCTCGACGATTCGTCGAGAATTAA
>NW_017049537.1:0-227 GCF_001483705.2 Eufriesea mexicana | reverse complement strand
CTGACATCCTTGCATGTGTAAGGAGGAAAGATTCTACTGTCGAGCTATAGCCATTGCAGTGCTTTAGAATCTTCGTGGAAAACTAAATTTTATTGACATTTTCGACTAATATCGCGGTGGACTAATTTTCTTGCATACATGAGGAGGAAGAATTCTATTGGCGTGCTATAACCATTGCAATTCTATAGTATCGGGATGGAAAATTCAATTTTATTGACATTTTCGAC
>NW_017049536.1:0-227 GCF_001483705.2 Eufriesea mexicana | reverse complement strand
GATCAGGTTCAGGCTAACTTGCAGAGACCACTATTACTGGCCTTCCCAAAGCGAAACATGACATATTTGAGCACAATAGATAGCAGAAATCAACCGTATACAAGAGAGTAGCACGGAAGTCAAAGCTAACATATCCTAACCAAACCAAACGTAAAGGAACCAAGCGTAACATTAGTCAGCCTAACGTGTCGAGTCCACTGTTGCTGCCCCCACCAGGGCCAAGTAGA
>NW_017049535.1:0-227 GCF_001483705.2 Eufriesea mexicana | reverse complement strand
GCTTCTACTATTCTGTTATACACTGCGGTTCTAAGGATTTCTGCGTTCTACTCCCCACTAACGGGTTCCGGTTGACTCTGGGGTTGACAGCAATAGTGGTCGCGTCAAGTTAGGTTGCATTAGAGTACGTTTGGATATCTTACGCTTGGTTGGATTAGAAGAGAATAGCTATGTCTTTAGTGCTGTAGTCTGCTATTAGATGGATTTCTGCGCCATACAGCGCTGTA
>NW_017049534.1:0-227 GCF_001483705.2 Eufriesea mexicana | reverse complement strand
AACACAACCTAACGTGCAGCGACCACTATTGCTGGCTTCCCAAGAGTTGAGCAGAGAATAGTAATGACGTCAAAGCGCCAATATCCACCTAATTACACTCTTTGCCAAGAAAGACAAAGCTATCCAAGCGTAACCCAAGCAAGCGTAACCTAACCAAACGTGTTATAGCTGAACCGAACGAGACGAGACCACACCTGCTGGCCTCCCCAGAGTATGGCAGAGCATCT
>NW_017049533.1:0-227 GCF_001483705.2 Eufriesea mexicana | reverse complement strand
GTGCTATAGCCATTTCAATACTATAGAGTCTGGCTGGAAAGTTCAATTTTATTGACGTTCTCGGCCAACATCGTGGTGAGCTAACTTTCTTGCATAAAAAAGGATGAATGATTCTATTGTCTTGCTTTAGCCTTCGCAATGCTATAGAATCTGGATGGAAGATTAAATTTTATTGACATTTTCGGCTAATATCGTGGTGAGTTAACTTTCTCGCATAAATAAGGAGG
>NW_017049532.1:0-227 GCF_001483705.2 Eufriesea mexicana | reverse complement strand
TCTAGGTATGAATGTATGGATGTATGTATGATTGAATATATGATTGTATTTATGGATGTATGTATTGATGTATGTATGGATGTATAGATGGATGGATTGACTCGTAGATGGATGTATGAATGGATGGGTGGATGGATCGATGGATTAATGGGTGGGATGATGTGTGGATGGATGGACGTATGGAAGGATAGATGTATGGATGTATGGATGTGCGGGTGGGTGATTGG
>NW_017049531.1:0-227 GCF_001483705.2 Eufriesea mexicana | reverse complement strand
CCAAACGCTACCCTAACCAAAAGTATCCTAACCTCGCGTAGCCAAGCGTAACATATCTCAACCAAGCGTGCCGAGGCCGCTATTCTTGACCACCCGAGATTCAAGCAGAGTATAGTAGAGCGCTTTAAAGAGCAGAAATACACCCAATAGAAGTATATAACACGAAAGCCTAAGCTATCCTATCCTAACCCAACCAAACGTAACATAACCAAACTCAACGTAACTCA
>NW_017049530.1:0-227 GCF_001483705.2 Eufriesea mexicana | reverse complement strand
GTACTTGCCATTGGATTGAAGGCGTTAGGCGATCTATTAACCAGGATATAACAGATTATAGATCTTGAATAGTCCTATTCTCTGGTAAGTAGATGGCTGTTCTTGCCATGGCATTGCAGGCGTTAGACGATCTAGTCACCATGCTATAACAGGTTATAGGTTCAGAACAGACCTATTCTCTGGCAACTAGGTGGCTGTACTTGCCATTGGCTTGAAGGAGTTAGGCG
>NW_017049529.1:0-227 GCF_001483705.2 Eufriesea mexicana | reverse complement strand
ATCACTCGAGCTAGGTGGTGAGGTGTCTCCGTTCGTGCCACGGCTGTCCAATTCCGCTTTGATTACACTGGCACCGAGATTGGTGACAAGCATCACGGTAGACGTGAGCGAACCCGAGTACGGCAATATTAGACGGACATGTCCCAAAGATATATACAATCGAATGCATAGCGGAAAATTGTAACGGAGCAGCCGTAATGGGCTGCGCTCACATTAACGTGGTTCTG
>NW_017049528.1:0-227 GCF_001483705.2 Eufriesea mexicana | reverse complement strand
CCAGTCACCAGAATCAATTCGACACCTAATTTTAACACGATTAGGCAACGCATTTGGGATTTGTCCCAGGGAGGGGCCTTTGTAAGGCATTTTGCACTTCGATGACTCCTCAATCTGCATCTAAAACAACAAGTCCTCCCAGTGTTCCTGTGTTGTGTTCCAGTGTCCCAGTTGTTTCATTTTCCTCTTAATTGTACGTTTGTATTTCCTTTTTCCCATCTGTTTAT
>NW_017049527.1:0-227 GCF_001483705.2 Eufriesea mexicana | reverse complement strand
AGGCTAACCGAACGTAACGTTACCCTATCTACCGTGTCAATACCGCTACTGCCGGCCTGCGCAGAGACAAGCAGAGTATACTAGAGAGCAGTAGAGCGCAGAAGACAACCGCTTTCCAGTGTACAGCACAGAAGTCTGGGATACCCTAACCTAACGCAGACAAGCCTAACCTAACCAAGCGTAACATAACAAAACCTGACGTGACGAGACCACAATTACTGTCTTCC
>NW_017049526.1:0-227 GCF_001483705.2 Eufriesea mexicana | reverse complement strand
TGATCATTCCAGATCTACAGTGGATTTTATATCATCAGTGAACAGAATAATCCAACGGCTGCATTATTGTAATGACGGCTGCACTCGGTGCTGTTATATGAATTGATAATATCACGAGCAATAACTGAACTGTATTTTGCCATACTAGAATTGCTGTAGAATCAAAACCATCATTGCACAGGTTAATACAATGGCTAGAGTGCTCTGCTGATGGACGTACTAGGTAC
>NW_017049525.1:0-227 GCF_001483705.2 Eufriesea mexicana | reverse complement strand
ATACATCAATTCAAACAACCGTACATACATCCATGCATACATCCATGCATACATCCATGCATAGATCCATACATTCGTACATACACCCATACAATCAACCATGCATACATCCATATGCACATCCGTAAATGTATCCATACTTACATTCATCCATACATCCCCATATCCGTACATGCATAAATGCATCCACTCGTACGTCCATAATTCGATACATACATCCATCCATT
>NW_017049524.1:0-227 GCF_001483705.2 Eufriesea mexicana | reverse complement strand
GTTAATAAGTTCGTATTTTCCAACCACTATCTATTCCATTGCAATGGCTATAGCACGCCAATAAGGTCTTTTCTCCTTATTTATGTTATAAAATTAGCTCACCACGATATTAGTCGAGAATGTCAAAAAAATTGATTATTCCAGTCAGATTCTATAGCATTGCGGTGGCTATAACATGCCAATAGAATCTTTCCTCCTCATTTATGCAATAAAACTAGCTCACCACG
>NW_017049523.1:0-227 GCF_001483705.2 Eufriesea mexicana | reverse complement strand
AATGGCTATAGCACGCCAATAGAATTCTTCCTCCTTATTTATGCAAGAAAGTTACCTCACCACCATATTATTCGAAAATGTCAACAAAATTGAGTTTTCGAGCCAGATTCTATAGCATTGCATTGGCTATAGCTCGCCATTAGAATCTTTCCTACTTATATATACAAGGATGTCAGCTCACCATGATATTAGTCGAAAATGTCAATAAAAATGAATTTTCCATCCAG
>NW_017049522.1:0-227 GCF_001483705.2 Eufriesea mexicana | reverse complement strand
CGCAGTAGGGCGCAGAAATCCGCCGCACTGATGTGTAAAGCACAAAAGTCAATGATATCGTAAACTAACCAAACATAACATACCCTAACCATACGTATCTTGACTCCACGTAACATGCCGAAACCAATAATGCTAGCCCACCAAGAGACAAGCTGAACATATCGGAGCACAGTAGAGTGAAGAAATCCGCCGAATTGAAGTGTACAGCGCAAAAGTCGAAGCCGGCC
>NW_017049521.1:0-227 GCF_001483705.2 Eufriesea mexicana | reverse complement strand
TCTGGCAAATTGATGGCTGTACTTGCCATTGGATTGAAAGCGGTAGGCGATCCATTCTCCAAGGTATAACAGACTATAGAATTTCAATAGACCTATTCTCCGGCAAGCAGATGGCTGTACATGCATTGGATTAAAAGCGTTGAGCGACCTATTCACCAAGCAACAACAGATTATACATTTTGAATTGACCTATTCTCTGGCATGTAGATGGCTATACTTGACATTGG
>NW_017049520.1:0-227 GCF_001483705.2 Eufriesea mexicana | reverse complement strand
TGGCTTTGTCTCTTGCGCTATACACTGCTATTTGGTGGCTTCCTGCGCCCTATTGTGCTCTAGAATATTCTGCTTGGCTCTGGGTAGGCCAGCAATAGTTGTCTCGGCTCCTTCGGTTGGGATAGATTACTTACGGTTATGTTACGTTTGTCTACGTTCGGATGGGATAGCTTTGACTTTTGTGCTATACACCGCCATTCGGTGGACTTCCGCGATCTACATTTCTA
>NW_017049519.1:0-227 GCF_001483705.2 Eufriesea mexicana | reverse complement strand
GGCCGCCTCCGGCGGTCTCCTGCTGGAGATCGGTGGATCCGAGGGGGCACAGCGAGGCGCCGTTCTCGCCGGAAGAATGAGCGAAGTCTTGGAGGGATCCGGCGTGAGGGTTACAGTTCTCACCAAAAAAGTGGAACTGAGGAGGACAGGGCCCAACGAATCTCTCTCTCCACGCCAGTTGGCCGCTGACCTAGCCAGGGTCGGTGATTGCTCCCAGGCGGAAATAA
>NW_017049518.1:0-227 GCF_001483705.2 Eufriesea mexicana | reverse complement strand
GCTGGCATCCCCAGAGACAAGCAGGATATACTAGTACACAGTAGAGCCCAGAAAGCTTCCAAATATTACTGTATAGCGCAAAAGTCGCAGACACACTAACCAAACATGACCAATCCTGTCCTGACCAAAAGTAGACTATATAAACCTAACGGGCTGAGATCACCATTGCTTGCTCCCCCACCGCTAAAGGGAACTTATTAGAGGGGAGTAGAGCGCAGAGAACCATT
>NW_017049517.1:0-227 GCF_001483705.2 Eufriesea mexicana | reverse complement strand
GTGCCAAGCCATTTTCGACATGATCTCCAGGCCATTTGCCGTTTCGGCTAAAAATTGATATTTTGATTTTGCAGAATTAAATTTTTAATTTTTAATTTGTCATAAAATATATTTTCAGGGTATTAAATAAATATGTCTGCGTGTTCCATTTATGATACACACGTGACCTGCAGATCGAATTTAACGTGTACGTGGCACGGAGCGTGTTAACCTCTTTGTATACGATA
>NW_017049516.1:0-227 GCF_001483705.2 Eufriesea mexicana | reverse complement strand
TAAGTAAGGAGGTAAGATCCTTCTGGAGTGCTATAGCCATTGGAATGCTATAGAATCTGGATGTAAAATTCAATTTCTTTGACCTTTTCGACTAATATCGTGGTGAGCCAACTCTCCTGTATAAGCAAGGAGGGCATATTCTATTGGCGTGCTATTGCCATTGTAATGCTATAGAATCTGTATGGAAAATTCAATTATATTGACATTTTCGACTAATATCGTGGTGA
>NW_017049515.1:0-227 GCF_001483705.2 Eufriesea mexicana | reverse complement strand
GGTATGGATGGATGGATGTATGTATGGATGGATGTATGGATGAATGGATGGATGGACGTATTGATGTATGTATCGATGTATGGATTGATGGATGGATTGGTGGATTGATCTATGGATAGATGTATGGATCGATGAACGTATGGATGGGTGGATATATGGATGAGTGAATGTATCTGAGGGTGGACGTATGGAAGGATGAATGTGCGGATGGACGGATGTATGGATGT
>NW_017049514.1:0-227 GCF_001483705.2 Eufriesea mexicana | reverse complement strand
AACGAATATGTCTAAATTCGAAGGAAAGCTTCCATTGGTTTGCTGTAGATCCTGCATTGCTGTGGAATCTCACCGGAAAGCTTATTATCGACTAATATGGCGGTGCGTAAACTTTTCGGCATAGATAAGGAGGAAGGATTCTATTGGCTTGCTATAGCCACAGATTTGCAATAGAATCTGACTGAAAAGTGCAATTCTAATGACATTTTCGACTCCTGCCGTGGTGA
>NW_017049513.1:0-227 GCF_001483705.2 Eufriesea mexicana | reverse complement strand
GCCTGCTATTAGGTGGATTTCTGCGCTCTACAGGGCTCTAATGTTTACATCTTATCACCGGGAGCAGCAGCAATGGTAGTCTCGGCACGTCATGTTGAGTAATGTTTCGTTTTGTTAGGTTGATTTAGGCTAAGTTTGATTAGGAACGATTTTAATTTTCGTGACGTACACTGCTGTATTGTGGATTTTAGCGGTCTACTGTGCTCTAGTCTGTCCTGCTTGGCTCT
>NW_017049512.1:0-227 GCF_001483705.2 Eufriesea mexicana | reverse complement strand
CATGACCTAACCTGACCTGGACGAGCTAGACATGGCCTGGCCTGGTCTGTCATGACCTTACCCCACCTGGAATGGCCTGACCTGACATGACGTGACTGCAACTGCCCCGTGATGACCTGAACTGGCCTGACCTTACCTGACCTGACCTGACCTGGTTTGACCTAGCCTGGCCTGATGTGACCTGACATATCCTTCCCAAGACCTGACCGAACCTGACATCCCCTGCC
>NW_017049511.1:0-227 GCF_001483705.2 Eufriesea mexicana | reverse complement strand
AGCTTGGTTCTGCTAAGGCCAGCAGTAGCGGCCTCGGCTCGTTATGAGGAGTCAGGTTACGATATGTTAGGTTGGGACGGGATAAGTATGGTAAGTATAGCTTTAACTTTTGCCCTGTACACGGCTATTCGGTGGATTTCTGCGCTCTGCTGTGCTCGATCATGTCCAGCTTGGATCTGTGGACGGCAACCACAGCGGTCTCTGCACGTCTGGTGCAGTTAGTGTAC
>NW_017049510.1:0-227 GCF_001483705.2 Eufriesea mexicana | reverse complement strand
TATTCGTTTAACGCGAAAGATTCGTAGATTGGTATACAGTAATCGGTGTGACTGAAAGAATTGGTGAAATCCTCGTCAAATTATGTGAAACAGGCAAATAAGAGTGTGCACACATGCATCGACACGCCGTTAACGCGTTCTATGGGATAATACGAGAGTTCGTATGAGAGCAGGGTGAACTGGCACACTTTCAAGGTCAATTAACACTTTGACTGCCACGCGCTTGT
>NW_017049509.1:0-227 GCF_001483705.2 Eufriesea mexicana | reverse complement strand
AGGTAAACCACGTCTTTCGTGCTACTCACTGCCATTCGGTGGATTTCTGGGATCACCGTTGCTCTTCTATACTCTACTCCAAACTGGTGAGGCGAACAATGGCCGTCGTGGCACTATAAGTTGAGTTATGTTACGCTTGGTAATGTTAGGTTAGGTTAGGTTTAGCTAGGGCAGCTTTGACTTTCGTGCTATAAACAGATGTTCGGTTGATTCCTGCCATCCACAGA
>NW_017049508.1:0-227 GCF_001483705.2 Eufriesea mexicana | reverse complement strand
TGCATTGATTTAGAATGTGTATGGAAAATTCAAATTTATTGACATTTTCGGCCAACATCGTTGTGAGCTTACTTTCTTGCATATATAACTCGGAGAGATTCTATTGGCGTGCTATAGCGGTCGCAATACTATAGAATCTGGCAGGAAAGTTCAATTTTGATGAAATTTTCGACTAATATCGTGGTGAGCTAACTTTCTTGCATAAATAAGGCGGAAACATTCTGTTG
>NW_017049507.1:0-227 GCF_001483705.2 Eufriesea mexicana | reverse complement strand
ACAGCGCAAAAGTTAAAGGTATCCTACCCAAGCTTAGACTAACCCAACCTAAAGGAACGCAAAATGCCTCAACGTAAAGTGCCGAGGCGACTATTGCTAGCCTTCCCAAAGACAAGCTGTAAATATTGTACCACCCTAGGCCGCAGAGATGCACCTAATAGCAAACTATAGCATTAAAGCAAAGCTACCCTCTCCTAACATAGCCAATCGTAACACAGCCGAACGTA
>NW_017049506.1:0-227 GCF_001483705.2 Eufriesea mexicana | reverse complement strand
TATAAAAGTGATTTATTTTAAACTAAAACTTATTCTACTCGCTAATAACTCTCGGTTATTTTTCTAGAACTCTATGACTGACTTTAAAACACTCTGATATACTCTGAGACTCTCTGACACTCTCTAATCCTTACTCTCTGAGTTTAAGACACTCTGACTCTTCTGTGTCCTTGCACTCTGTCTTCTTTCATACCTACACTGTCTTTCTCAATCACTCGTCTTACTAC
>NW_017049505.1:0-227 GCF_001483705.2 Eufriesea mexicana | reverse complement strand
GCGTAGTTTCCTGTCGGCCTTTATCTTTGCGAAATAGGGACAGCTGATAAGAATTTTTTCATCCAATTCTATAGAATAGAATCTTCTCTACTAGAATCAATGGTTTCGTCTTCAATTTTCGTCCGAGTTATGGTAAAATAGTGCCGGAAGTGAGACCGTGTGTGCAGGTTACTGCGTACTTTGTCGTCGGGCGTTATCTTTGCGAAATAGGGACTGCTGATAAGAAT
>NW_017049504.1:0-227 GCF_001483705.2 Eufriesea mexicana | reverse complement strand
TATGCTCTGCTTTGCCCTGGGCAGAACGGAAATGGCGGCCGCGGCACCTTAGGTTGTGTTAGGCTGCGTTTTGTTAGGTTAGGGTAGGCCAAGTTTGGTTGGAGTGGCTTTCACTTTTGCACCATACACTGCTATTCGGAGCATTTCCGTGCTCTAAACTTTTTCACTATGCTCTACTCGTTTCTGGGGAGACCACCAATGACGGCCGTGGCTCGATAGTTTGAGTT
>NW_017049503.1:0-227 GCF_001483705.2 Eufriesea mexicana | reverse complement strand
ACCTATTTTCCGCACGTAGATGTCTGTACATGCATTGAATTGACGGCGTTGGGCGATCTATTCGCCAAGCTATAACAGACTATAGATTTTGAATAGGCCTATCCTCAGGCAAGCAGATGGCGGTTCTTGCCATTGGATTGAAGGCGTTAGGCGATCTACACTCATAGCTAAAACAGATTATAGATTTTTAATAGACTTATTCCCTGGCAAGTGGATGGCTGTACTTG
>NW_017049502.1:0-227 GCF_001483705.2 Eufriesea mexicana | reverse complement strand
ACATATGTACATCCACACATCCATAAGTACTTACATCCATACCTCCACCCATCCATACATCGGCCGATCGATCCATCCATCCATCCATACATCAACCCAACAATCCACCAATCCATCCAGACATTAATACATATATCAATACATACGTCCACACATACACCCAGACTTACATACATACATACATCCATACATACATACGTCCATTCATCCATACATCTATCCATCCA
>NW_017049501.1:0-227 GCF_001483705.2 Eufriesea mexicana | reverse complement strand
ACATATGTACATCCACACATCCATAAGTACTTACATCCATACCTCCACCCATCCATACATCGGTCGATCGATCCATCCATCCATCCATACATCAACCCAACAATCCATCAGTCCATCCAGACATTAATACATATATCAATACATACGTCCACACATACACCCACACTTACATACATACATACATCCATACATACATACGTCCATTCATCCATACATCTATCCATCCA
>NW_017049500.1:0-227 GCF_001483705.2 Eufriesea mexicana | reverse complement strand
GGCCTGTCCTAACGGTGCCAAGAGTAACATATCCATACATAACACAACCTAGCCGGAAGAGGCCGCTTTTGCTGACCTCCACAGAGACAAACAGAGTGTACTAGAACAGGGTAGTGCGCAGAAATGCACCGCGTTGCAATGAATAGCGAATGATCGAAGATATTCTGAAGTGGCCGGACCTAACCTAACCAAATCAAACTGAGCATAACTCAAAATAACGTTTCGCG
>NW_017049499.1:0-227 GCF_001483705.2 Eufriesea mexicana | reverse complement strand
GCATATTCTAGTAGAGCAATGCAGTGTACAGGTATCGGCCGAAAACTTGTGTACAGTAGAAATATCCAAGCTACACTAGTAAAACATATTCGAACCTAACCTAACCAAACATAGAGTAACTAAACCTAAAGTGCCGAGACCACTCCTGCTGGCCTCCACAGAGTCAAACTGAATATACTAGAGCACAGTAGAGCCGAATAGGCATGCATAACGCGAAAGTCAAAGCC
>NW_017049498.1:0-227 GCF_001483705.2 Eufriesea mexicana | reverse complement strand
CACCTTTTCTCGCCTCCACAGAGGCGAGCTGAGAATTGTACATATAGCAGTGTACAGCAAAAATGTCTAAACCATCCAATCCTATTCTCACCGAAAGTAACATAACCAAACGTAACATAACTGAACCTAACCAATGGAGACCACCATTGTTGGTATTCCCAGCACCAAGCAGAATATACTACAGCACTGCAGAGCGCAGGAATCCACCGCCCTGCAATGTATAGCAC
>NW_017049497.1:0-227 GCF_001483705.2 Eufriesea mexicana | reverse complement strand
TAATTTTAATGACATTTTCGACTAATATCGAGGTGAGCTAACTTTCTTGCATAAGTAAGGAAGGAATATCCTATTGGCGTGCCATAGCCTTTGCAATGCTATAGAACCTGGCTGTAAAATTTAAGTTTATTGACATTTACGACTAATATCGTGGTGAGCTAACCTTCTTGCATAAATAAGGAAGAAATATCCTACTGGCGTGCTATACCCATTGCAATGCTATAGAA
>NW_017049496.1:0-227 GCF_001483705.2 Eufriesea mexicana | reverse complement strand
ATACTTTTGTTACATAAACTCTGGAAAAATTTAGAAAAGTATAGAATTTTTTAATATTTCTCTTAGGACCATTTAAATTCCAATTAATTTCGAAATTAAATACTTCGATATATAAATTCTGGAAAAATTTTAGAAAGTATAGAATTTTTTAATATTTCTCTTAATTGCATTTAAATTCGAATTAATGTCGAGAATAAATACTTTTGTTACATAAACTCTGGAAAAAT
>NW_017049495.1:0-227 GCF_001483705.2 Eufriesea mexicana | reverse complement strand
ACCCTGTATATGTACGATAAACGGACAGAGGCTTTCGTGAAATTATCGGACAGCCGATTCTTTGAAAATACAGCACGAACTATCGAACTATCGATCAATGGATCGTAGGTATCGAATGAAAATTCATAAAAATTTGAGTAAAAATTCGCGATTAATCGCGTCTAGCACATTTTCAGATTTTTCGAATAATTCGACGCGTGTTTGTTCGATACATGTTTTCCTCGGCC
>NW_017049493.1:0-227 GCF_001483705.2 Eufriesea mexicana | reverse complement strand
ATTTTATTGATATTTTCTACTAATCTCGTGGTAAGCCAACTTCCTTGCATAAGTAAGGAGGAAGGATACTTTTGGCCTGCTGTAGCCATTGCAATGCTGCAGAATAGGGCTGGAAAATAGAATTTTATTGATATTTTCGACTAATATCGTGGTGAGTTGACTTGCTTGCATAGACAAGGAGGAAAGAATCTATTGGCGTGCTATAGTCATTGCAATGCTATAGAATC
>NW_017049492.1:0-227 GCF_001483705.2 Eufriesea mexicana | reverse complement strand
AGCCAGCTTCCTTGCATAAGTATGCAGGAAAGATCCTTTTCGCGTTCTGTAGCCTTTGCAATGATGTAGAAAGTGGCCGGAAATTTCAATTTTACTGACATCTTCGACTAATATCATGGTGAGTTAACTTTCTTGCATAAATAAGGAGGAAAGATTCCATTGGTGTGCTACAGGCATTGCAATGCTATAGAAGCTGGATGGAAAATTCAATTTTATCGACATTTTCG
>NW_017049491.1:0-227 GCF_001483705.2 Eufriesea mexicana | reverse complement strand
ATGGATGGAGGTACGGATTGATGGATTTATGGATATATGGATGTGTGGATGTATGGATGTATGGATGTATGTATGGATGAACGTATGGATGCATCTATCGATGTACGTATGGATGTGCGAATGCATGGATGTATGGGTGTATGGGTGAATGGATGTATGGATGTATGCATGTATGGATGTATGTTCGTATGGATGGATGGATGAATGGATGGATGGATGTATGGATG
>NW_017049490.1:0-227 GCF_001483705.2 Eufriesea mexicana | reverse complement strand
AAATTGTTTAAAGCATTTTTTCCTTTAGATATTATAGAATCATTGCAAATTTGCGTGATACGTGTAGAGTATATCTGAATAACCAGTATATGTATGAATGTAATGAGAAATTACGTAAATTTTTGATCCTGCACAGAAGATGCTTTATCATTTTTAATACCATGCTATAGAGACTGATGCAACGCGAATGATATTACTGGTACAACTCTCGTCAGTGTAGGAAACAT
>NW_017049489.1:0-227 GCF_001483705.2 Eufriesea mexicana | reverse complement strand
AACCTATTCGAACGTAACCTGACACAACGTAACTTGCCGCGACCGCTATTGCTGGCCTCCCAGGACCAAACTGAATATATTGTTGCACTGAACGGGCAGAAATCCTCCCAATAGCAGGCTATAGCACAAATGACAATGCTATCCTCTCCCATCCGAACCAACCATGACATAACCGAACGTAACATGACACAACTTAACGTGCCGCGAGCATCATTGCTGGCATCCGC
>NW_017049488.1:0-227 GCF_001483705.2 Eufriesea mexicana | reverse complement strand
GCAATTGCTATAGCAAACCGGTAGTTTCTTTTCTCGTTATTTATGTACTAAGTTTGCTGACGATGATATGAGTCGAAAATGTCAATAGAATTGAACTTTTCAGACAGATATTATTGCATTGCCATGGCTATAACAAACCAACAGTATCTTTCCTCCTTATTAACGCAGAAAATCTTGCTCTCCACGATATTATACGAAGATGTCAATGAAATTGAACTTTTCAGTCA
>NW_017049487.1:0-227 GCF_001483705.2 Eufriesea mexicana | reverse complement strand
ACGACGAAGGACAGATACATCATCCCTCGAGATATTAACAATCGACAACACTGTACACGGTACTGATGACATAGCAGTAATCCTGCCGTTGTGAAACTTCGTCCACTGGTAGCTTAGGTCCCAATGCAATTTTCGAATAACGAATGTATACTACGTCTATGGCAACTGTTGCCGTTATATTTGCCCTTACACTGGTAACTGAGACCCTACAGAACTTACAGAATGAC
>NW_017049486.1:0-227 GCF_001483705.2 Eufriesea mexicana | reverse complement strand
TTGCCATTGGATTGACGGCGTTAGGCGACCTATTCACCATGCTATAACAGATTATTGATTTTGGGTAGACCTTTTCTCTGGTAAGTAGAAGGCTGTACTTGTCATTGGATTGAAGGCGTTCGGCGATCTATTCACCAAGCTCTAACAGACTATAGGTTTTGAACAGGCTTATTCTCTGGCAAGTAGATGGCTGTACTTGCCATTGCATTGAAGGCGTTAGGCGATCT
>NW_017049485.1:0-227 GCF_001483705.2 Eufriesea mexicana | reverse complement strand
CCAGTCGTAAGATAACCGAACGTAACATAACTCATCCTAACGTGCCGTGACCACTACTGCCGGGCTCCCCAGAGCCAAGCAGCACACACTAATGGAGAGGAGAACCCAGTAATCCTTCGAATCGCAGTTAGATCATAAACGTCAGAGCTATCCAAACCTAACCGAAAAACAGGACATAGCAAGACATACCGTAAATCAACCTAACGTGACGAGACTGCTATTTCTGT
>NW_017049484.1:0-227 GCF_001483705.2 Eufriesea mexicana | reverse complement strand
AGTTCGCGTATCGCGGAGATCTATAGCTCAAGATGAGCACACTGCTAGACTTCAAAGGCACAACTGGAGGGAAGCCCTTCCGCTCCTTTGTTCCCGCAAAATCGAAGATCCACATTTCCGGGCGTGTCACCGGCGAGCGACGGTGACGCCAAAACCCTTATCTCATATTTTCTTCCTTGAAAATCGCTCCAGCGACACGGGACTCCGGCTACTGGTTGATTTTCACT
>NW_017049483.1:0-227 GCF_001483705.2 Eufriesea mexicana | reverse complement strand
ATCGATATTCTGTACCGAACATAACCTCACTTCGCTGTCCGTGCGCTAGACACTCTGGAGATATAAACAAATGGAAGGTGGAACTTTGTTCGTGTGAAAACGCGATTACTATGATTCCCAAATTAAATTTTCGCAAGTTAAGGTATTTATGGGAACAAAATGATGGTACTATAGTTGAATAGGAAAGAATTTAGGGGAAATAAAATATAAAGTCGTATATATCTGCA
>NW_017049482.1:0-227 GCF_001483705.2 Eufriesea mexicana | reverse complement strand
ATTTTTTCCCTAATTCGTGTTAAATCAAAATCGTGTAAAAGAAGTTCGTGTAAAAACAGAATTAGGTGTATATTGCAAAATTTTAAAGGAGTGATAGTAATGCATTTGCCTTTTTCCTTAGAAAGTATTATTTAAACAAATAATGTAATTAAACCACGAATTTAATTAGAATTTTTAAAAATGATGAAAATTGTTGGTAAAAATTTATAGTCATCTCTAAGTGAAAT
>NW_017049481.1:0-227 GCF_001483705.2 Eufriesea mexicana | reverse complement strand
GGTCTCGGCGCGTTAGGTTGAGATAGACTATGCATGGTCACGTTACGTTTGGTTAGGTTAGGAAAGGGTAGCTCTGACTTTTGTGCTCTACACCGCCATTACGCGTACTTCTGGGATCTACATTGCTCTAGCATGCTCTACTTTTTCTCTGGAGGTGTCAGAAACACTAATCTCGACACCTTGTATTCAGTTATGCTACGTTCGGTTAGGTTAGGTTAGGAAATGTG
>NW_017049480.1:0-227 GCF_001483705.2 Eufriesea mexicana | reverse complement strand
AAGTAGATGGCTGCACTTTGCATTGGATTGAAGGCGTTAGGCGCCCTTTTCGCCAAGCTATAAAGGATTATAGATTTTGAATAGACCTTTTCTCTGGCAAGTAGATGCCTGTATATGCCATTGGATTGAAGGCGTTAGGGGATCTACTCACCAAGCTATAACATGTTATATATTTTGTATAGACCTATTCTCTGGCTAGTAGATGGCTGAACTTGCCATTAGATTGA
>NW_017049479.1:0-227 GCF_001483705.2 Eufriesea mexicana | reverse complement strand
AATATTAGCTGTTTTCGACTCGAAACGAGCATAACTTCGAAACGAATGCATGGAATATAAAAATTGAAACGCTATTTTATACTTAATAGCCGATATTTCTACCGTGCATGTAGAAAACGTATCAAAAATATTAATTTCCCACCACAGAAAATATTTGATCAAACCTGTTCTACTTTTACCTTTCTCACAACTTTCCCATCATGTGTACAGAAAATAATGCGTTCTTA
>NW_017049478.1:0-227 GCF_001483705.2 Eufriesea mexicana | reverse complement strand
TTCACCAAGCTATAGCAGGTTATATATTTTGAATGGACATATTCTCTGGCAAGTAGATGGCTCCACTTGCCATTGGTTTGAAGGCGTTTGGCGATCTATTCACCAAGCTATAACAGGTTTCAGATTTAAAATAGAAATATTCTCTGGCAAGTAGATGGCTGTATTTGCCATTGCATTGATGGCGTTAGGCGATCTATTCACCATGCTATAACAGATTTTAAATTTTG
>NW_017049477.1:0-227 GCF_001483705.2 Eufriesea mexicana | reverse complement strand
AACTCCATTGTATACGTAAGGAGGGAGAATCCTAATGGCCTACTATTGCCATTGCAATGCAATTGTATCTGGCTGGAAAATTCAATTTTATTTACATTTTCGACTAATATCGTGGTGAGCGAACTGTCTTACATAAATAAGGAGGATGGATTCCATTGGCGTGTTATTGCCATTGCATTGCTATAGGATCCCGCTGGAAAATTCAGTTTCACTGACATTTTCGACTA
>NW_017049476.1:0-227 GCF_001483705.2 Eufriesea mexicana | reverse complement strand
AAATTGAATTTTCCCGGAAGATTCTATTGTATTCCAATGCCTATAGCACGCCAGTAGAATCTCCCCTCCTTATTTATGCAAGAAAGTTGGCTCACCACGTTATTAGTCGAAACTGTCAATAAAATTGAATCTGCCAGGCGCTTTCTATATCATTGGAATGGTTATAGCTTGCCAATATAATCTTTCCTCCTTGTTTATGCAAGACAGATAGCTCATCAGGATATTAG
>NW_017049475.1:0-227 GCF_001483705.2 Eufriesea mexicana | reverse complement strand
TGTATGGATGTATGGATGTATGGATGTATGTATGTACGTACGTACGTATGTATGGATGTACGGATGTGTGGTTGTATGGATATATGAATGTATGGATGTATGGTTGGTTGGATGTATGGATGGGTGTTTGTATGGATGGATGGATGTATGGTTCGATGGATGTTTGGGTGGGTGGATCTATGGATGGATGGATGTACGGACAGATGGATTTATGGATGGATGGGTGT
>NW_017049474.1:0-227 GCF_001483705.2 Eufriesea mexicana | reverse complement strand
ATCCAGTCATCCATATATCCTGCAATCCACACATACATCCATCAATACACCCGTCCATCCACACAACCATACACCTATAAATCCATACGTCCGTACATATATACATACATACATGCATACATACGTACATCCGTCCATCCATACCTCAATCCATCCATACACCCGTCCATCCACACAACCATTCATCCATACATACATCCATCCATACATCCATCCATCCATACATC
>NW_017049473.1:0-227 GCF_001483705.2 Eufriesea mexicana | reverse complement strand
CATAGGCATTGCAAAGCTATAGAGTAGTCCTGGAAAATTCAATTTTATTGACATTTTCGGCTACTATCGTGGTGAGCTTACTTTCGGTAGCAAATAAGGAGGAAGGATACAACTGGTGTGCAATAGCCATTTTAGTCCTGTAGAATGTGGCTGGAAAATACAAATTTATTGACATTTTCGGCTAATATCGCGGTGAGCTAACTTTCATGCATAAACAAGGAGGAAAG
>NW_017049472.1:0-227 GCF_001483705.2 Eufriesea mexicana | reverse complement strand
AGTGCAGGTATCTACTTGCCAGAGAATAAGTCTATTCAAAATCTATGACCTGTTATAGCATGGAGAATAGATCGCCTAACGCCTTCAATCCAATGGCCAGTACTGCCATCCACTTGCCAGAGAATATGTCTACAAAAAACCAATAGTCTGTTATAGCTTGGTGGATAGATCGCTTAACGCCTTCAATCCAATGGCAAGTGCAGGCATCTACTTGCCAGAGAATAAGT
>NW_017049471.1:0-227 GCF_001483705.2 Eufriesea mexicana | reverse complement strand
CCACCGACGGGAAGCGTATAGCACAAACGTCTGAACTACGCTATCGTAACCCAGCCAAACGTATCATATCTCAGCACAATCTTCCGAAACCACTATTGCTGCGCTGCCCAGAGCCAAGCAGAACGTGTTCGTGGAGAGCAGAGCGCAGATATCCATAGAAACCGCAGTGCGTAACACAATAGTCGGAGCTACGCTATCGTATCAAAAACAAACTTCACTCAACCGAA
>NW_017049470.1:0-227 GCF_001483705.2 Eufriesea mexicana | reverse complement strand
GGTTAGGGTAGGACAGGTTAAGATAGGATACCTTCCACTCTTGTGCTACACAAGGAAATGCGGCGGGTTACTGCGCTTTACTGTGCTGGAGAAAACTCTGCTTGCCTCTGGGGAGACCAGAAATAGCTTTCTCGGCAGGGTAGGTTGAGCTAAGCTACGTTCTCTTATGCTACGTATGGCTATGGTAGGATATTGCAGCTTCGACTATTGTGCTATGCTTTGCGGTT
>NW_017049469.1:0-227 GCF_001483705.2 Eufriesea mexicana | reverse complement strand
CAGCAAAGCAGAAAGTATTGGGGCACAACAGAGCGCAGAAATACACCGAATATCAGTGTATAGCACAAAAGCAACAGCCATATTCTACTAATCTAACCGAGCGTAACGCGGGCAAGCCAAACCTATCTCAAACCAAGGCGCTGCGACCACTATTGCTCGCTTCTCGGAGCAGAGCAGAAGATACTAAAGGAGGGCAGAACGCAAAAATCCATAGAATCGAAGTGAAT
>NW_017049468.1:0-227 GCF_001483705.2 Eufriesea mexicana | reverse complement strand
ACTTTGAATAGACCTATTTTCTGGCAAGTAGAAGTGTCCACTTGCCATTGGATTGAAGGCGATTTGCGACCTATTCACTAAGCTATAACAGATTATAGATTTTGCATAGAAATATTCTCTGGCAAGTAGGTAGCTGTACTTGCCATTGGATTGAAGGCGTTAGACGACCTATTCTCCAAGCTATAACAAATTATAGACTTTGAATAGACCTATTCTCTGGCAAGTAG
>NW_017049467.1:0-227 GCF_001483705.2 Eufriesea mexicana | reverse complement strand
TCTATAGTATCTGGATGGAAAATTCAATTTTATTGACATTTTCGACCAATATCGTGGCGAGCTTACTTTCTTGCATAAATAAGGAGGAAAGATACTATTGGCCAGATATGGCCATTGCAATTCTGTAGTATCGGGATGGAAAATTCAATTTTATTGACATTTTGGACTTATATCGAGGTGAGCTGACATCCATGCATAAATAAGGAGGAATGATTCTATTGGCACGC
>NW_017049466.1:0-227 GCF_001483705.2 Eufriesea mexicana | reverse complement strand
TGACTTTAGTGCTACAGTCTGCTATTAGGTTGCTTCAACCGATGTTTGGTCTGCGTAGCATTAACTTTTGTGCTGTGCACGGCTATTCGGTGGATTTCTGCGATTTGCTGTGCTCTTGTATGTCCTGCTTGTCTCTGGGGAGGGCATAAGTAGTGGTCGCGGCTAGACAGTGTAAGTTAAGGTACGTTCGGTTATCTTACGTTTCTCTAGGTTATGAGAGGTTAGCT
>NW_017049465.1:0-227 GCF_001483705.2 Eufriesea mexicana | reverse complement strand
TCCCTCGCCTACCAGCGACGTAGCGGTGTCCACAACTTCGTTGATGCCACAACAAGACAAGGATAAAATTTGCAAACAAATTCAATTTTTATCGGCACCACGACGCACTCCACGGCGCGAGTCCCCGACCACGTGCACCTACGCACCACACGCAGAGAATGGCACTAATCGACGCACCAGAAAACGCACTCTTCTGCCGAAAATCCCTACCAATAGTAGGAGCGTCG
>NW_017049464.1:0-227 GCF_001483705.2 Eufriesea mexicana | reverse complement strand
CCTGACCTGACCTGACCTGACCTGACCTGACCTGTCCTGACTGATCTGACCTGTCCTGCCTGACCTGACCTGAGCTGACCTGATCTGACCTGACCTGGCCAGACCTGACCCGACCTGACCTGACCTGTCCTGACTATAACCGGCCTTACCTGACCTGACCTGTGCTGACTGACCTGACCTGACCTGACTGACCTGAACTGACCAGGCCTGTCGTGACCTGACCTGAC
>NW_017049463.1:0-227 GCF_001483705.2 Eufriesea mexicana | reverse complement strand
AGTGGTCTAGGCACGTTAGGTGGAGTTAAGTTACGTTTGGCTATGTTATGTTTAGCTATGTTTTGCTAGGATAGCTTTCACTTTAGCGCTATACACAGCTCTTCGTTGGATTTCTGCTCCCTACTCGGATCTAGTATGCTCTGCTTTGCTCCGGGGATGCAAGGTATAGTGGCCGCGACACGTTGGGTTGTGTTATATTATGCTCGGTTAGGTTAGGTTATGTTTGG
>NW_017049462.1:0-227 GCF_001483705.2 Eufriesea mexicana | reverse complement strand
GATTATAAATAATTTTGTGTTGTTGAAAATTTGTGCCCCAGGGGTAGTACATTTGTGCTCGATACTAAAGTTAGTGACAAATAAAAAGCACCAGTGAAATCCCTGAAGATTGCGACACTGGCGTACAGTGTGTCAAATGTGCATGTGTTAACAAGTTAAGTGCCCAACTCGTTTTACTTGCAGTTCAATTCAGACCCAGACTAGGCTGTCAAGTGAGCGACAGCGGG
>NW_017049461.1:0-227 GCF_001483705.2 Eufriesea mexicana | reverse complement strand
GCTGCCTACAGTGCTTTAATATTTTCAACTTGGCTCTCGTGGGGGCAGCAACAGTGGTGTCGGGACGTTATGTTGAGCCAGGTTACGCTCGGTTAGGTTGGGTTAGGATATGTTTGGTTAGGGTAGCTTTAACATTTGATCTGTACACTGCTATTTCGTCGATTCCTGCGCTCCACTATGCTTTAGTATGCCCTGCTTGGCTCTGGGGAGGGCAGCAATAGTGGTAT
>NW_017049460.1:0-227 GCF_001483705.2 Eufriesea mexicana | reverse complement strand
AGGATACCCTATCATAACCAAACCGAACGTAACAATACCATACGTAAGGTATATCATCACAACGTGCGGAGGCCACTATTGCTGGCCATCCCAGTGACAATCTGTGCACACTAGAGCGCTGCAGAGCGCTGAAATCCACCGAAAAGTAGTGTATAGCACTGTAGCCAAAGCTACGACTTCCTATCCTAACCAGCCGTTGCACTGCGTAGCGCAACCTAACACAACCT
>NW_017049459.1:0-227 GCF_001483705.2 Eufriesea mexicana | reverse complement strand
CTCTGGTCGAGCCTGTCTGCCTGTAGCCGCGAGATTTCCAGCCTCTATCGTTCTATCTCGCAATCAGTGCAACCATCACTAGAGACACCTACGTGTCCCAACTTTTCTCTCTCTCTTCATTCTCCTCGATTTCTCTTTTCTCCCGTTTTTCCCAATTTTTCTCGCAGATTCGACGAAAACGCTCTTCACCTCGTTACCATACCAGCGAGGTAAAGTTTGCCCCAGTG
>NW_017049458.1:0-227 GCF_001483705.2 Eufriesea mexicana | reverse complement strand
TAGTTTGGGTTAGGTTTGGGTGTCTTCGTCTTTTCTGCACTACACTGCGGTTCTATAGATTTCTGCGCTGTACTCTGCTCTACTAGATTCTGCATCGCCCTGGGTAGGCCGGCAACAGCCATCGAGGCACGTTCGGTTGTGTCATGTTACGTTTCATTTTGTTTGGTTAGGTCAGGTTTGGTAAGCTTATCTTTGACTTTTGTGCAATGCACTGCTCTCTGCTGGCT
>NW_017049457.1:0-227 GCF_001483705.2 Eufriesea mexicana | reverse complement strand
GTTATTTTGACTAAAATTACGTTCCGATGGGTCGGGTTAGTCTAAGTTTGGCTAGGATAGCCTTAACTCTTGTGCTGTTCACTGCTATAAGTTGGATTTCTGCGCTGTGCTGTGCTCTAATATGCCCTGCTTGACTCTGTGGAGGCAAACAATGTCGGTCTCCGCAGGTTAGTTTGAGTTAGGCTGTGTTCGGTTATGTTCCGTTGGTTTGGGCTTGGCTTGTATCG
>NW_017049456.1:0-227 GCF_001483705.2 Eufriesea mexicana | reverse complement strand
ATTGCAATGCTATAGAATCGTCGTGGAAAGTTCAATTTTACTGACATTTTCAACTAATTTCGTTGTGAGATAACTTCCTTGCATAGGTACGGAGGAAAGATACTTTTGGAGTGCTATTGAGATTGCAATGTCGTAGAATCTGGATGGAAAATTCAGTTTTATTGACATTTTTTACTAATACCGTGGAGAGCTAACTTTCTTCCATAAATAAGGATGAATGATTCTAT
>NW_017049455.1:0-227 GCF_001483705.2 Eufriesea mexicana | reverse complement strand
TCCAGAGAGCCGAGCGGAGCGTAGTAGAGCAATGCAGGGCGCAGAAACCAACCGAATAGCAGCATACAAGACCAAAGTCAAAGCCATCCTAACCAAACATAACCTAACACAATCTATCGTGCCACGACCGCTATTGCTGGTATGCCCAGAGTCGTGCATAGTACAGCAGAGCAGTGAAGGACACAAAAATCCAACAAATAGCGGTGTATAGCGCAAAGGTGAGAGTC
>NW_017049454.1:0-227 GCF_001483705.2 Eufriesea mexicana | reverse complement strand
ATGTATGAATGGATGTATGAATGGATGGATGGAAGGATGTACGGATGGATGTATGTGTGTATGTATGTATGGATGTATGTTTGGATGAATTTGGTGATGTATGTATGGATGCAAGGATGTACGCATGAATGGATGTATGTCTGAACGGATGTATGGATGGGTGAATGTATTGATGTATGGATGCATGGATGCATGTACTTAAGAATGTATGGATGTGTGGATGGCCG
>NW_017049453.1:0-227 GCF_001483705.2 Eufriesea mexicana | reverse complement strand
GCTGTACTTGCCATTGGTTTGAAGGCGTTAGGCGATCTATTCTCCATTCTATAGCAGGTTATTTATTTTGAATTGACATATTCTCTGGCAAGTAGATGGCTCTACTTGCAATTGGATTGAAGGCGTTGGGCTATCTAATCACCAAGCTATGACAGCTTATAGTCTTTGAATAGACATATTTTCTGTCTAGTAGAAGTCTGTACTTGCCATTGGATTGATGGCGTTGT
>NW_017049452.1:0-227 GCF_001483705.2 Eufriesea mexicana | reverse complement strand
AATTTGATATATTAATCAATATCGAACTTCGAAATTTTATCAAATGGTGACCTAGAGGCACCTTTCGAGTGCAAAGGGTTAAGAATGTAAAATTGACTTTGGAGTGATCTAGCGACTCTTACAACTTTTCTTTTTCTGTCTTAAATATTCGGTTTGCACTTTAACACTAAACCTACCACGACTTAAATGACTATTTTTATTTGAATGACTATTTCTGATTCAAAATT
>NW_017049451.1:0-227 GCF_001483705.2 Eufriesea mexicana | reverse complement strand
TCTTTTATAGCTTGGTGAATAGGTCGCCCAACGCCATCTATCCAATGGCAAGTACAGACTTCTACTTTCCAGTAAATAGTTCTATTCAAAGTCTGTAACATCCTATAGCTTGTTAAATAGATCGCCGAACGCCTTCAATCCAATGGCAAGTACACCCATCTACATGCAAGAGAATAAGTCATTTCCAAGTCTATAAGCTGTCATAGCTTGGTGATTAGATCGCCTAA
>NW_017049450.1:0-227 GCF_001483705.2 Eufriesea mexicana | reverse complement strand
GGGAAGCCAGCAGTAGCGGTCAGGGCACGATAGGGTTTGTTAGGCTACGTTTGTTAATGTTACACTTGGTTAGGGTAGGTTATGGTAGCTTTGACTTTTGTGCTATGCGCTGCTATTAGGACGATTCCAGCGGTCTGCATTGCTCTGCTATACTCTTGTACTACTCAGTTTGTGTTACGTTACGTCTGCGTATGCTGCGATTGGTTAGGTTAGGATAGGGTAGCTTT
>NW_017049449.1:0-227 GCF_001483705.2 Eufriesea mexicana | reverse complement strand
CGAATAGCAGTGTATGGCATAAAAGTCAAAGTTTTCCCCTCCTAACCTGACCAAACATAACATGACCAAACGTAACGGACACATCCTGGGGAGCCACCACCGATGTTGCTGGCCCCAGGAGAGCAAAACAGAGTAGAGCAGAGCAATGAAGGAACCTGCAATCGGCCGAATAGCCGTGAAAATAAAAAAAGTCACAGCTATCCCAACCATACCTAACCATACCTAGC
>NW_017049448.1:0-227 GCF_001483705.2 Eufriesea mexicana | reverse complement strand
AAGCTAACATAAAATAACCAGGCGTAACCCAACTAAATCTAACGTGCATAGACCGCTAGTGCTCACCTCACCAGAGCCCGGCAGAATAAACTAGAGCAGTGTAGAGCGCAGCAACACACAAAAAGCAGTTTATAGCACAAAAGTCTAACCAATCCTCTACTAACATAACCAAACGCAACATAACCAAACAGAACCTAACTCAACCTGACGTGCCACAACCTACATTG
>NW_017049447.1:0-227 GCF_001483705.2 Eufriesea mexicana | reverse complement strand
ATCGCTTAACGCCTTCAATCCAATGGCAAGTACATCCATCTACTTGCCGGAGAAAATGTCTACTCAAAACATATAATCTGTTGTAGCTTGTTGAATAGGTCGCCTATCGCCCTCAACCAATGGCAAGTACAGCCATCTACTTGCCAGAGATCAGGCCTAATCAGAATCTATAATCTGTTATAGCTTGGTGAATAGGTCGCCTAACGCCTTCAATCCAATGGCTAGTA
>NW_017049446.1:0-227 GCF_001483705.2 Eufriesea mexicana | reverse complement strand
TTATACACGAAAGTTAGCTCACCACGATATTAGTCGAAAATGTCAATAAAACTGAATTTTCCACGACGATTCAATAGCTTTGCAATGCCTATAGCACACCAATAGAATCGTTCCTCCTTATTAGTGCAAGAAAGTTAGCTCACCCCGATATTAGTCGAAAATGACACCAAAATTGAACTTTCCAGCCAGATTATATAGCATTGCGACGACCATAGCTCGCCAATTGA
>NW_017049445.1:0-227 GCF_001483705.2 Eufriesea mexicana | reverse complement strand
TGCGCTCTATTGTGCCATAATTCGCTCTGTCTGGCTATGTGAATACCGGCAATGGTGGCCTCGCCTCATTAGGTTTAGTTAGCCTACGTTTGGTTTGGTTAGGATTGGTCAAGTAAGGTTAGGGTATCTCTGGCATTTGCGCTATTCGCTGATATTTGGTGGAATTCCGCGATCTACTGTGCTCTATTGTATTCTGCATGGCACTGGGGATTTCAGTAATAGTGGTT
>NW_017049444.1:0-227 GCF_001483705.2 Eufriesea mexicana | reverse complement strand
ATGAATGTATGGATGTATGGTTGGATGGATGTATGGGTGGATGGATATATGGGTGGATGGATGAATGGGTGGATGGATGTATGTATTGGTGGATGTATGGATGTATGTAACTATGTATGTATGGGTGTTTGTACGGACGTATGTATGGATGCATAGATGTATGGATGTACGGAAGTGTGGATGTATGGACGTATGGGTGTATGGATGTATGGATGGATGAATGTACG
>NW_017049443.1:0-227 GCF_001483705.2 Eufriesea mexicana | reverse complement strand
GACTAATATCGTGGTGAGCTACCTTTCCCGCATAAATAATGAGAAGAGATTATATTGGCGTGCCTTAGCCATTGTAATGCTATAAAATCTGGCTGGAAAATTAATATTTATTGACTTTTTCGAAACTTATACCGTGGTGAACTAACCTTCTATGTACAAATGTAGGCGAAAGATCCTATTGGCGAGCTATAGCCATAGCAAAGGTACAGAATCTTGCTGGAAAATAC
>NW_017049442.1:0-227 GCF_001483705.2 Eufriesea mexicana | reverse complement strand
ATGGTGGAAAGATGGTTTTGGCGTGCTATATCCATTGCAATGCTGTAGAATCTGGCCGGAAAACTCAATTTTCTTGACATTTTCGACTAATATCGTGGTGAGTTAACTTTCATGCATAAATACGATGGAAATATTCTATTGGCGTGCTATACGCTTTGCAATGATATAGAACCTGGCTGGAAAATTCAATTTTATTGACTTTTACGACTAATATCGTGGTGAGCCAA
>NW_017049441.1:0-227 GCF_001483705.2 Eufriesea mexicana | reverse complement strand
TGTAATCTAACCTAACCTAACCTAACATAACATAACCTAACCTGACCTGACCTGACCGTACCTAACATTAGCTGAACCGACCTGGCCTGACCTGACATGCCCCGACCTGACCTGACATAACCTGACCCGACCTGGAATGGCCTAACCTGAGCTGACCAGAAAGTAACTGTCCCGTCATGACCTGACCCGACCTGACCTGACCTGACCCGACCTGACCTGAACTGCCC
>NW_017049440.1:0-227 GCF_001483705.2 Eufriesea mexicana | reverse complement strand
ATGGATGGACGCATCGGTGGACGGATGTATGGATGGATATATGTATGGATGGATGAATCTATGTAAGGATATATGTTTGGGTGGATAGATGTATGGGTGCGTGGATGGATGGAAGGATGGCTATACGGAAGGATGGGTGTGTGGATGGTTTGAGGTATGGATGAACGGATGTACGTATGTATGGATGTATGGATGTACGGACGTATATATGTATGGATGTATGGATG
>NW_017049439.1:0-227 GCF_001483705.2 Eufriesea mexicana | reverse complement strand
GTGAATAGATCGCCTATCGCCTTCAATCCAATGGCAAGAGTAGTCATCTTCATGCCAGAGAATGGATCTATACAAAATCTATAATCCGTTATAGCTTGGCGAATTGTTCGGCTATCGCCTTCGATTCAATGGCAAGAAAAGACATTTACTCGCCAGAAAATTGAACTATTCAAAATATATAACCTGTTATAGCTTGGTGAATAGATCGCCTAACGCCTTCAATCCAA
>NW_017049438.1:0-227 GCF_001483705.2 Eufriesea mexicana | reverse complement strand
GAGACGGATCAATTACAGGCACACACAACACGCACACAACCGCAGCGCAACGCACGCATACACAGCGGACGCCGCGGGCCCGGACCACGGTCTATCGAAGAAACGGTCCCCCACACGCCAGGACGTGGTCACCCTGACCTAGGTTACAACGCGAGAGAGAGACCGTCTCCACGGCCGTAGGCACATGGTCACTTGCGAAGGCGATGGTCTAACGCGTTAACACATCC
>NW_017049437.1:0-227 GCF_001483705.2 Eufriesea mexicana | reverse complement strand
GAAGGTGCGCCGCCTCTGCACAGGAGTCGTTCGCTCGGTGGCACTTTACGGGGCTCCGATCTGCGCGAACGACCTAGTCGCATGTCCGCGCAGTCTGGCGATTCTCCGGCGAGTCGGTCGCAGGATGGTGATCAGGGTCGTGCGCGGTTACCGTGCGATATCTGACGAGGCGGCGATGGTCCTGGCGGGTGTCCCGCCGTTCGAACTGCAAGTGGTTGGGGAGGCCC
>NW_017049436.1:0-227 GCF_001483705.2 Eufriesea mexicana | reverse complement strand
ATAAGTCTATTCAAAATCTATAAGCTGTCACAGCTTGGCGATCAGATCGCCTAACGCCTACAACCCAATGGCAAGTACAGCCATCTACTTGCAAGAGAAAAGGTCTATTCAAAATCTGTTACCGGTTATTGCTTCGTGCAGAGATCGCCTAACGCACTCAAACAAATGGCAAGTACAGCCATCTACTTGCCAGAGATTAGGTATATTCAAAATCTGTAATCTGTTAT
>NW_017049435.1:0-227 GCF_001483705.2 Eufriesea mexicana | reverse complement strand
CATTTTCGACTAATATCGTGGCGAGCTCACATCATTGCATTAATAAGGAGGAAAGATTCTATATGCACGCTATACACATTACAGTGCTATAGAATCTGCTTCGAAAATTCAATTTCATTAACATTTTCGACTTATATCGTGGTGAGGTGACTTTCTTGTATAAATAAGGAGGAAAGATTCTATTGCCAGCTATGGCCATTGCAATTCTATAGTATCTGGATGGAAAA
>NW_017049434.1:0-227 GCF_001483705.2 Eufriesea mexicana | reverse complement strand
GTTTAATAAATCTCAATAAGGACTTCTATTTTTTATTTTATTTTTAACCCTTTGCGGATGACCGCCACATGTATGCGTTCGGCGGAAACTATCAACTTGGCTGATGAACTCGTATATGCGTTCGGAGGAAACAACACATATATGTTGGGGTCCTAGGACCACATGTCCCAAGTGGTGAACTGTTTTATGTCCTTATTGCCAGCGTCGCTGTGAATGAAAATCGCGTT
>NW_017049433.1:0-227 GCF_001483705.2 Eufriesea mexicana | reverse complement strand
TAGGATACGTTTGGTTGTATTACGATTGGTTAGGTTAGCAAAGAGTGGCTTTGGGTCTTGCACCGTGCACTGCCATTCGATGGATTTCTGCGCTCGGTTGTGCTCTGAAATACTCTGATTGGCTTTGTGTTGGCCACAAGTGGTGGTCTTGGCACGTTATGTTAGATTAGCTTACGTTTCGGTACGTTACGTTTGGTTAGGACAGGATGTGGTAGCTTTCACTTCTG
>NW_017049432.1:0-227 GCF_001483705.2 Eufriesea mexicana | reverse complement strand
TAAGAAAGGAATACTTAATATTTCGTCGTCGTATCCATGTTTATATAAAAATTCGCACAAAATGATTTAAAAATACATTACAGTTATTAAACAAAATTAGCTCCCATTAATTTTTCACATTACAGGGAGTAAAAGTTATATCCTATTATTTAGAAATCTCATTTAAATATCGATTAGCTCATAAAACGTCTCACCTAAGCTTCCAAATTATTCAGTAAACTACATGA
>NW_017049431.1:0-227 GCF_001483705.2 Eufriesea mexicana | reverse complement strand
TCTATTCACCAAGCTATAACAGGTTATATATTTTGAACAGACCTATTCTCCGGCAAGAAGAAGATAGTACGTGCCGTTGTATTGATGGCGTTATGCGGTCTATTCACCAAGGTATATCAGGTTATAGATTTTGAATAGACCAATTCTCTGGCAAGAAAATGGCAGTATTTGCCATTGGTTGAAGACGTTAGGCGTTGTATTCACCATGCTATAACGGATTATAGATT
>NW_017049430.1:0-227 GCF_001483705.2 Eufriesea mexicana | reverse complement strand
TGGCTGTACTTGCCATAGGATTGAAGGCGTTATGCGATCTAATCGCCAATCTGTGACAGCATACAGATTTTTAGTAGACTTATTCTCTGGCAAGTAGATGGCTGTACTTGCCATTGGATAGAAGGTGTTAGGCGATCTATTCACCAAGCTATAACAGGTTATATATATCGAGTGGACCTATTCTCTGGCAAGTAGATGGCTGTACCTGCCATTGGGCTGAAGGCGTT
>NW_017049429.1:0-227 GCF_001483705.2 Eufriesea mexicana | reverse complement strand
CTCCAGAGAGACTAGCAGATAGAGTAGGGCAAAGTTGTGGGCAGGAAGCCGCCGAACAACTGCGCATAGCACGAAAGTCAAGGCTACGCTAACCAAACATAACCTAACCTGACCGAACAAAACGTAACCTAACACTACCTAACGCGCCATACCACAATTACTGAGATCCCGATGGTCGAACAGAGTGTAGTAGAGCAATGTAAAGCGCAAAAATCTATCGGAATGCA
>NW_017049428.1:0-227 GCF_001483705.2 Eufriesea mexicana | reverse complement strand
CCTGTTATAGCTTGGTGAATATATCATCTGACGCCTACAGTCCAGTGGTAAGTATAGCCATCTTCTTACCAGAAAACAGATCCATTCATAATCTATAGCCTGTTATAGCATGGTGAATAGATATTATAACGCCTGCAGTCCAGCGGTGAGTATAACAATCTACCTACCAGAGGACAGATCCATTCAGAATCTATAGCCTTTTATAGCTTGGTGAATAGATCATCTAA
>NW_017049427.1:0-227 GCF_001483705.2 Eufriesea mexicana | reverse complement strand
TTAGGTGAGTTTTGGTCTGGTAAGGATGGCATTGACTTTCCTGCCTCTGAACGTCCATCTGATGGACTTCTGCGCTCTACTCCCCTTTAATATGGTCGGCTGGATTTGATTGCGACTGGTTATGATACGTTTTGTTAGGTTCGGATAGGATAACTCTGGCTCTTGTCGCTCTACATTTGATTAGGTCAGGTTAGGGAAGGTTGGAATACGATATTTCAGACACTTGT
>NW_017049426.1:0-227 GCF_001483705.2 Eufriesea mexicana | reverse complement strand
ACATATCTTCAATAATTATTTTCGAATAAAAAAGGAATTCATTTTATTTTTAAATATAGTCTCACTTTAAATTTCTCTATTAAAGTTCTCCACATATGTTTTTACTACATCCTCCTGTACCTTTGAGAGCATCACCATATGCTATGAATCCTTGGATAATTCTATGAAATATAGTGGTCATGGTAATAACCTTCCATACATAATTAGATAAAATTTTGACATGCCAT
>NW_017049425.1:0-227 GCF_001483705.2 Eufriesea mexicana | reverse complement strand
TGGTATCGGCACGTTATGTTGAGTCTGGTTACGTTCGGTTAGAGTGGTTTAGGCAAAGTTTTGACAGGGTAGCTTTAACTTGTCTGCTGTACACTGCCATCGGATGGATTTCTGCGCTCTGTTGTGCTCCAGTATGCCCTGCTGGGCTCCGGGGAGGGCAACAGCAGCGGCTTAGGTATATTTGGTTGTGTCAGGCTATGTTTGTCTATGTGCCGTTTGTTTGGGTT
>NW_017049424.1:0-227 GCF_001483705.2 Eufriesea mexicana | reverse complement strand
TCTGTGGCAAGTAGATGGCTGTCCTTGCCATTGGTTGAAGACGCTAGGCGACCTTTTCACCAACCTATAACAGGTTATAGATTTTGAATAGACCTATTCGCTTGCAAGAATATGGCTGTACTTGCCATTGGATTGGAGGCGATAGGCTATCTATTCACCAAGCGGTAATAAGTTATAGATTTTGAATAGACCTACTTTCTGGCAAGTATATGGCTGTACTTGCCATT
>NW_017049423.1:0-227 GCF_001483705.2 Eufriesea mexicana | reverse complement strand
TCGATATTAATCGAAAATGTCGATACAATTGAGATTGCCAGGCATATATTACTGCAATGCAATATCTATTGCACACCAAGAGAAACTTTCCTCCTGATATACGCAGAAAAGGTTGCTCGGCACGATATTAGTCGAAAATGTCAATTGAATTGATCTTTTCAGAAGGATTCTATCGAAATGCAAATGTTATAGCAAACCAATAGTTTCTTTCCCCCTTATTTACGCAG
>NW_017049422.1:0-227 GCF_001483705.2 Eufriesea mexicana | reverse complement strand
CTCGGCGGACGATATAGTGACGGTGTCACTCATAGCCCTCCGCTCGTCTACAGAGATAGCGAACATGTTCATTGATTATGACTACGTAAGGTAGTCAACATATTTATTTAATTTTATAATTTGAATTATATATTCTATTTTATTTTATTTAATCTATTTATATATTTATTTATTTATTTATTTACTCACTAGGACTGCCTCCGGGCTATGACGACAAATGGAGACAA
>NW_017049421.1:0-227 GCF_001483705.2 Eufriesea mexicana | reverse complement strand
TAACATAAACTTAGCAGCATTTGTGGACTAATCAAGGCATAGCACGGTTAAGGCTACAGATTTTTACAATGGACAGCGCGGTACTTAGAACATTCATAAACGGAGAATTGTTGCCGTTGAATTATTCGGTTCAATGATGATGTAGGATACGTAGCAATTATAAGGAAACAAAATACATATCCGTTATTGCTGCACATTTTATGAATTCACGTAACTGTGCTAAGTAC
>NW_017049420.1:0-227 GCF_001483705.2 Eufriesea mexicana | reverse complement strand
TCACCAAGCTGTAGGAGGTTATAGCTTTTGATTAGACCTAATCTCTGGCAAGTAGATGGCTGTCCTTGCCATTAGATTGATGGCGTTAGGCGATCTAATCACTAAGCTACGGCAGGTTTTAGATTTTGATTAGACTCTTTTTCAGGCAAGTAGATGCCTGTACTTGCCATTGGATAGAAGGCGTTAGGCGATCTTTTCGCCATGCTATATCATGTTTCAGATTTTGA
>NW_017049419.1:0-227 GCF_001483705.2 Eufriesea mexicana | reverse complement strand
ATTCACCAAGCTATAACAGGTTATAGATTTTGAATAGAACTATTCTCTGGCAAGTAGATGGCTATACTTGCCATTGTTTGAAGGCGTAAGGCGACCTATTCCACAAGCTAGAACAGATTATATACTTTGAACAGACCTATTCTCTTGCAAGAAAATTTCTGTAATTGCCATTGGATTGGAGGCGAAAGGCGATCTATTCACAAAGCTATAAACGGTTATAGATTTTG
>NW_017049418.1:0-227 GCF_001483705.2 Eufriesea mexicana | reverse complement strand
AAGCTATAACAGATTATAGATATTGAATAGACCTATTTTCTGGCAAGTAGATGACTCTACTTGCCATTGTATTGAAGGCGTTGAGCCGTCAGTTCACCAAGTTATAACATGTTCTAGATTTTGAATAGACCTATTTTCTGGCCAGTGGATGCCTGTACTTGTCATTGGATTGAAGGCGTTAGGCGATCTATTCACCAAGATATAAGAGATTATGGATTTTGAATAGA
>NW_017049417.1:0-227 GCF_001483705.2 Eufriesea mexicana | reverse complement strand
GAACCTTTTGAGGACAATACAACCCTGAAGTGCGCGAATTATAAATTCTTACATTTATCATTGCAAAATAAAAAATTATCCATTATATGAAATGTTTTAATTTTCAGATGCCAAATTTTGTTAATATATTTTATGTATTTAAATGAGAAAAAATAATATATAGACATGGGTGGTTAGTGTGAAATGTAAGTGGCGAGTGCACGCCTTCTGATTGGTTGTGAACAATA
>NW_017049416.1:0-227 GCF_001483705.2 Eufriesea mexicana | reverse complement strand
CCGGCACGTTAGGTTAAGTTATGTTGCGTTCGGTTATATTACGTTTGGATGGGTTAGGACAGGTTAGTTTCGCCTTTTGCGCTCTACTCCGCTATTCGGTTGATTTCTGCACTCCACTGTGCTCTACCCTAATCTTCTAGAACCAGGGGAGTCCAGAAATAGTGGTCGCGGCACGTTATGTTGTGCTTTCTTACGTTAGGTTAGGTTACGTGAGCTTGAGTTAGGTT
>NW_017049415.1:0-227 GCF_001483705.2 Eufriesea mexicana | reverse complement strand
ATTTTTGGTTATGTTCTGCTGGTTTGGGTTATGCTTGGTGGCCCTGACTTTTCTGATGTACACTGCGATTATACGTATTTCTGCGCTCTACTCTCCAATAATGTGCTCTGCTTGGCTGTGGAGAGGCCAGCAATAGTGGTCGCGGCACATAAGGTAGAGTTTCTTTACGTTTGGTAATGTTACGATTGGTTAGGTTAGGACAAGGTAGTTATAACTTTTGAGATGTA
>NW_017049414.1:0-227 GCF_001483705.2 Eufriesea mexicana | reverse complement strand
TTAGCTGGCTGTGTTTGGGTAGGTCCTGTTGATTTGTGTTAGGTTTGGGTAGCTTTGACTTTTCTAATTTACACTGCGATTTTGTGGATTCCTGCGCTCTACTCTCCAATAAGGTGTTCTGCTTGGTCCTTGGGAGGCCAGCAATAGTGGTCGCGGCACGTTATGTTGTGTTACGTCACGTTTGCTTATGTAACGATGGGTTAGGTTAGGAGCGGATAGCTTCGTCC
>NW_017049413.1:0-227 GCF_001483705.2 Eufriesea mexicana | reverse complement strand
TGCTTGGCTCTGGGGAGGCTAGAAATTGTGGTTTCGGCAGGCTAGGTTCAGTTGGGCTACGTTCGGTTATGTTAAGATCATTTGGGTTAGGTTAGGATAGGTTTGTCCTTCGTCTTATACTCTCACATTCGTTGGGATTCTGCGCTCTACTATGCTCTACTATTGTCAGCTCGATTCTGGAGAGGCCAGCAATGGTGGTCTAGGCACGCACGGCTAAGTTAATATAC
>NW_017049412.1:0-227 GCF_001483705.2 Eufriesea mexicana | reverse complement strand
GAATAATCCGACTTCTCTTCCTCAAACAGTATCAATATCAAATTAACAACGATTCGCTACTACGTGATAACCAAAATCTGCCATTGCAGACCACGCCATTTCAACTAGAACTCCAATCAGGAGCCAGAGTCACACAAATCCGAAAGCTGGAAGATGAAGTCACCCGCGTTCGCAAAAATATAAATACAAATTGTGAAATTGTTACCAATGAATCGGACCCCACTCGT
>NW_017049411.1:0-227 GCF_001483705.2 Eufriesea mexicana | reverse complement strand
GCTGTGAGTTAACTTTCTTGCATAAATAAGGAGGAAAGGGTCTATGGGCGTGCTATAGGCATTTCAAAGCTATAGAATCTTTCTGGAAAATTTAATTTTATTGACATTTTCGACTGATATCATGGTGAGCTAACTTGCTTTCGTAATAAGGATGAAAGACGCTCTTTGAGCTCTATAGCCATTGCAATGATATATAATGTGGCTGGAAAATACAATTTTGTTGACAT
>NW_017049410.1:0-227 GCF_001483705.2 Eufriesea mexicana | reverse complement strand
TACGCTTGGTTAGGTTATGGGAGGATATCTTTGTCTATAGTGCTATATTCCGCTGTAAGGTGGATCCCTGCGCCCTACGGTGCTCTAATATTATCAGCATGTCTATGGGAAGGCCTGAAATAGTGGCCTCGGGCCGCTACGTTGCGTTAGGTAACGTTTGGCTTCGTTATGTTGGTCAGAGTTTGGTTAGGATAATTACGACTTTCGTGGTACACCCAGACATTCGG
>NW_017049409.1:0-227 GCF_001483705.2 Eufriesea mexicana | reverse complement strand
TCCATACATCCATCCACCAATCCTTCCATCCTTCCATGCATCCATACACACATCAATACACATGTCCATACATACACATATACATTCATCCATACATACATTCATACATACATTCTTACATACATCCCTACATACATCCATACATACATAAATACAAACATCCGTACATACATCCATGCATACATCCATTCATTCATCCATACAAACATCCATACATACATCCGTTC
>NW_017049408.1:0-227 GCF_001483705.2 Eufriesea mexicana | reverse complement strand
ATATGAAAAATGTAGGAACATCTGTAGTTGCGAAAGAGAAAACCATTTTTCCATTCTTAACGCCTTAAACGTCATGCCGATTTTAATTACCGTTCCGTCCATGCGGGCCCTTTTGGGCCATACGGACCGACGAGGCCTGAACGGAAAGTCTAGCACCGGTCCCTAGGGACCGACGTGGCGTTTGACACGTTAATGACATAGAGGGTTCCAAGTTAATGGGGACCTGG
>NW_017049407.1:0-227 GCF_001483705.2 Eufriesea mexicana | reverse complement strand
AGGCTATAGATTCAGATTGGATCTGTTCTCTGGTAAGTAGATGGCTATACTTACCACTGGACTATAGGCGTTAGATAATCTATTCATCAAATTATAACAGGATATATATTTTGAATGGATCTGGTCTCTGGTATGTAGATGGCTATACTTACCACTGGACTGTAGGCGTTAGACGATCTACTCACCAAGCTATAACAGGCTATATATTCTGAATGGATCTGTTCTCT
>NW_017049406.1:0-227 GCF_001483705.2 Eufriesea mexicana | reverse complement strand
AACAATTTCAATATTCGGACAAATAAAATGTCATTCGTATAAACAAATCTGGCGTAACGACGTTACGGATGATATTTCAGCTTAAATCAGGGCCACCCTGTATACGCGAATCTAACCTAAAAATTGGCGCGCCATCGGTGCAGTATTCCACGTCGCAAAGCGCTACGGTATTAAAAGCTGTCCAAGTTTGGTGGAGCGAAACGAACGAAGACATTTCTGGAGTCTCG
>NW_017049405.1:0-227 GCF_001483705.2 Eufriesea mexicana | reverse complement strand
AGCTAACTTTCTTGTATAAATAAGTAGGAAAGATACCATTGGCGTGCTATAGCCATTGCAATGGTATAGAATCTGCCTCGAAAATTCAACTTTATTGACATTTTTGACTAATATCGTGGTGGTTTAACTTACTTGCATAAATTCGGAGGAAAGATTCAATTGGGCAGCCATGGCCATTGCAATTCTATAGTATCTGTGTGGAAAATTCAATTTTATTGACATTTTCG
>NW_017049404.1:0-227 GCF_001483705.2 Eufriesea mexicana | reverse complement strand
GTCACATTCTATAGCATTACGACGGCTATAGCATGCCACTAGAATCATTCCTCCTTATTTATGTATGAAAATTAGCTCATCACGATATTAGTTGAGAATGTGAATAAAATTGATTTTTCCAGTCAGATTTTATAGCATTGCAATGGCTCCAGCATGCCAATTGCATCTTTCCTTCTTATTTATGCAAGAAAATTAGCTCACCACGATATCAGACGGAAATGTAAATA
>NW_017049403.1:0-227 GCF_001483705.2 Eufriesea mexicana | reverse complement strand
CTGCTTTTCTACAGAGTGCTGTGCTCTCCTGTGCGCTATTACACTCTGCTTGCCTCTGTGGACACCAGGAATAGTGCTCTCCTCACGTCAGGTGGAATTATGTTACGTGTGGCTTGGGTATGTTTGGCTACGTTTGGTGACGGTGGCTTCAAATTTTGCGCTACACACTGCTATTCGGAAGATTTCAGCGTTCTATATTGCTCTGATGTACTCTGCTCAGTTCTCGT
>NW_017049402.1:0-227 GCF_001483705.2 Eufriesea mexicana | reverse complement strand
CATTCCATTGCAACTGAATCTGTCAGAAAGGTTCAATTCTTTTGACATTTTCGACTAATATCTCTTTGAGCAAATCTTTCCGCGTAAATAAGCAGGAAAGATACTATTTGTTTGTTATAGCCATTGCATTGCAATAGAATCTGACTGAAAAGTTCAATTCTATAGACATTTTCGTCTAATATTGTGGTGAGCTAACCATCCTGCGTAAATAAGGAGGAAACATCCTA
>NW_017049401.1:0-227 GCF_001483705.2 Eufriesea mexicana | reverse complement strand
CCGTACTCTGATATTCGGCCGAATTATTCGATCTGCATTGCTCTGCTATCCTCTGCTTGCCTATGGGAAGGCCAGTGATAGTGGTAGCGGCTCGTTTGGATGAGTCAGGTTTCGCTCGATTTTGATACGCTATGTAGTGTTTCGTTATGTTTTCTGTTACTTTCATGCTATACTCCGCTATTCGTGGGATTTCCGAGTTCTACAGTGCTCCAGTATATTCTACTCGG
>NW_017049400.1:0-227 GCF_001483705.2 Eufriesea mexicana | reverse complement strand
AAGCAGAGTGTGTTGGCGCACAGAGGAGCACTAAAGTCCATAGGATAGCAGTGTGTAGCACAATAGTCGAAGCTATCCAAACCTAACACAGCCTAGCCGAACGAAGTCTAACTCAACCTAACATGCGGCGAGCATTACTGCTGGCCTCCCGAGAGACAAGCAGCTTCTAGTAAAGAATGTAGAGATCAGAAATCATCCGCAAAGCAGTGTACAGCACGAATGTCACA
>NW_017049399.1:0-227 GCF_001483705.2 Eufriesea mexicana | reverse complement strand
ATGGATGTACGGATGTATGAATGTATGGATGCATGGATGGATGTATGCATGTGTAGATGGATGAATGGTTGTATGTATGTATGGATGTACGCATGTATGTATGTATGCATGTATGGATGTGTGGATGGATGGATGTATCGAATGATGGACGCACGAATGGATGTATTTATGGAAGTATGGATGTGGGGATGTATGGATGAATGTATGTATGGATGGAAGAATGTATG
>NW_017049398.1:0-227 GCF_001483705.2 Eufriesea mexicana | reverse complement strand
CGTAGCGATGATAACGCGATTGTTTCGTCTCGTATTTATCGTGGAAGAAAAGAATGAAAAGGATGCTGAAGTTCCTTTGCTGGCTTCGTTGCGTTCTTCGAGAAAGGAAATTATTTAATCGCGATATTCGATATAAATTTGTTACAATTTTAAGATTTTCGTCTGGGGTCTGTAAAAATTCTTGAACCGAGAGGGAACAAAGAGAAGAAAAGAAAGATGACTTTGAA
>NW_017049397.1:0-227 GCF_001483705.2 Eufriesea mexicana | reverse complement strand
ACCAAACCAGACGTAGTTTTACCCAACAAAACGCGGAATAACTAAACATGACGGGCCGAGACAGCAATTGCTGGCCTCCAGAGAGTCGAGCAGAGCTTAGTAGAGCAATGTAGGGCGCAGGAATCTACCGAACAGCAACGTATAGCACAATAGTAGAAGCTATGCTATCCTATCCTAACCTAACCAAACGTAACATTAGCGGACGTTACGGAACGCAACCTGACGTG
>NW_017049396.1:0-227 GCF_001483705.2 Eufriesea mexicana | reverse complement strand
CATTTGGTTAGTTTACGTTAGATCAGGTGTGGCTTTGTTTTCTTCGACTGTTGTGCTGTACACTGCAATGAGGCGATTTTCTGCGCCCTACTCTTCCCTAGTACACTCCGCTCTGCTTTTGAGATCCCAGCAACGGTGTTCTCAACACGTTACGTTGAATTAGTTTACGCTTGGTTATGTTAGGTTTGGTTCCGTTAGGGTAGGGTAGCTTTGACTTTTGTGACGTG
>NW_017049395.1:0-227 GCF_001483705.2 Eufriesea mexicana | reverse complement strand
GTTACTTTGATATAGGTTACGTTCGGTTAGTTTAGGTCATGCCATGTTACGTTAGGACATCTTTGACTTTTGCGCTTTTCACTGCAATGCGGTTGGTTTCTGCGCCCAACTGTGCTCTAGTACCTTCCGCTAGACACTGTGGAGGCCAGCAATAGTGGTCCCGCCATGTTAGGTTGAGCTGGGCTACGCTTGTATATGTTACGTTTGGCTGTGTTAGAGTAGGCTAC
>NW_017049394.1:0-227 GCF_001483705.2 Eufriesea mexicana | reverse complement strand
GTATCTTTCCTCCTTTTTTATGCAATAAAGATAGCTCACCACGATATTAGTCGAAAATGTCAACAAAATTGTGTTTTCCAGGCACAATCTGTATCATTGCAATGACTATAGCACTCAAAAAGCATCTTTCCTCCTTACTTACGCAGGGAAGTTACTCGCCATGACATTAGTCGAAAATGTCAACAAAATTATATTTTCCAGCCAAGTTCTATATCATTGCATTGGCT
>NW_017049393.1:0-227 GCF_001483705.2 Eufriesea mexicana | reverse complement strand
CAGTAGAATGCAGAAATCCCACGAACAAGAGGGTATAGCGCAAAAGTTAAAGCTAGCCCCTCCGAACCTAGCCAATCGTAACGTAACCAAACGGAACCTAACTGAACCTAACATGATGCGGCCACTATTGCTGGACGCCCCTGGACAAAGCAGAATACAGTAGTGCACAGTCGAGCGCAGGAGTCCACAGAATAACAATGTACACCACAAAAGTCAATGCTACCCTA
>NW_017049392.1:0-227 GCF_001483705.2 Eufriesea mexicana | reverse complement strand
TAGATCGTCTAACGCATTCATTCCAGTGGCAAGTACAGCCATCTACTTGCCAGAGAATATGTCAATTCAAAATCAATAATCTGCTATAGCTTGGTGAATAGAACGCCTAGCGCCATCAATCCAATGGTAAGTACAGCCATTTACTTGCCACGGAATAGATCTATTCAAAATCTATAATCGGTTATAGCTTGGTGAATAGGTCGCCCAACTCCTACAATCCAATGGCT
>NW_017049391.1:0-227 GCF_001483705.2 Eufriesea mexicana | reverse complement strand
TGCACCATGATTAGGCAGGTTAGGTCAGAATATGTCTGTTTCTCGTGCTATACACTGCTACGCAGTCGATTTCTGCGCTCTGCTGTGCTCTAGAATATGCTAATTGGATCTGGGGAGGCCAGGGGTAGTGTCGTCCGCACGCTAGGTTGAGTTATGCTACGTTCGGATGTGTTACGTCTGGTGAGGTTGGGATAGGATATTCTAGACTTTTGCACTATACACGGCGA
>NW_017049390.1:0-227 GCF_001483705.2 Eufriesea mexicana | reverse complement strand
TATGGCAATAGCACGCCAATAAAATCTTTCCTCCTTATTTATGCATGATAGTTAACTCACCACAATATTAGTCGAAAATGTCAATAAACTTGAATTTTCCGACCAGATTCTGCTGCATTGCAATGGATATGGCACACCAAAAGCATCTTTCCACCATACTTAATCCAGGGATCTAGATCACCACGATATTAGTCGAAAATGTCAATAAAATTGAATTTTCCATCCAG
>NW_017049389.1:0-227 GCF_001483705.2 Eufriesea mexicana | reverse complement strand
CGCTGTCAGTCACTAGAATCCACGCCGTTCAAACGAAAAGTCTACTGTCAATCCCCAGGGACTGACGCCGCCTGAACGGAAAGTATATTGTCAGTCTCCAAGGACTGACGTAGCACTCAACGTGTTAAAGCACGTCATCATGTTCGGCAAAGAACACAAAAATAGGGCCATTGGCAACACAGGGAAAGTGCTGAGTTGAGAAGCCTTGAAGAATCTTTGCCAATATG
>NW_017049388.1:0-227 GCF_001483705.2 Eufriesea mexicana | reverse complement strand
ACCTATCGCGCCGTTGCCGCTATTGCTGGCACTCCACGATCAAAGTACTGAATATTAGATCGTTGTACAGCATTGAAATCCACCTAAAAGCAGTGCATAGCACAGAAGACAATGCCATCCTCCCCTAACATAAGCAAACCTAACGTAGGCGAACGTAACGGAACCCAACCTGACTTGCCACGACCGCTATTGTTGGCCTCGCGAGAGCTGAGCAGAGCATAGCAGAG
>NW_017049387.1:0-227 GCF_001483705.2 Eufriesea mexicana | reverse complement strand
AGGTTACGTTTTGTTAGGCTAGAAGAGGGTGGCTCTGACTTTTGTGCTGTACACTGTCTTTCTGTGCATTTCTGCGCCCTACATTGCTTTGATAAACACTGCTCGACTTTTGCGACGCGAGCAACGGTAGTCGCGGCACGTTAGGTTGAGTTTGGTTACGTTCGGATAGGTTAGGTTGGGTTAGGTTTGGTTAGTGCAGTTTTGACTTTCGCGCAATACACATATAT
>NW_017049386.1:0-227 GCF_001483705.2 Eufriesea mexicana | reverse complement strand
ACATATTAGAGCACAGTAGAGCGCAGAAATCCACCGAATAACAGTTTAAAGCACAAATGTTAAGGCCGTCCTTTTCTAACCTAACAAATCGTAACATAACTGAAAGTTACGAGACGCGGCCACAACTGTCGGCCTCCCCATTACAGAGCAGAGTGTAGTAGGGCACAGTAGAGCGCAGGTAACTACTGAATCGCAGTTTATAGCAAAAATATAAAGGCAGCCTTTCC
>NW_017049385.1:0-227 GCF_001483705.2 Eufriesea mexicana | reverse complement strand
CCACGATATTAGTCGAAAATGTCAATAAAAATGAATCTTCAATTCTGATTCTATAGCATTGCTGTGGCTATAGCATGCCAAAAGAATATTTCCTACTTATTTATGCAAGAAACTACCTCACCACGATATTAGTCGAAAATGTCAATAAAATTGCATTTTCCAGACAGATTCTAGAGCATTGCAATGGCTATAACATGCCAGTACAATCTTTCCTCCTTATTTATGCA
>NW_017049384.1:0-227 GCF_001483705.2 Eufriesea mexicana | reverse complement strand
GCCTAAGTAAGCAGGATAGATTCTATTGGCGTGCAATAGACATTGCAATGTTGCAGAATGTGGCTGGAAAAATCAATTTTAATGAGATTTTCGACTAATATCGTAGTGAGCTAACTCTCTTGCATAAACAAGGAGGTAAGATTATATTGGCAAGCTATAACCATTGCAATGCCATCGAATCTGGGTGGAAAATTCAATTTTATTGACATTTTCGGCTAATATCGTGG
>NW_017049383.1:0-227 GCF_001483705.2 Eufriesea mexicana | reverse complement strand
TCGAGGCACACTCTATAGCGTTGCAATGGCTATAGCACGCCAATAGTATCCTTCCGCCATATATATGCAAGAAAGTTAGCTCGCCACGATATAAGTCGAAAATGTCTATAAAATTGAAATATCCTCCCAGATTTTATAGCACTGTAATGGCTATACCATGCTAATAGGATATTTCCTCCCTATTTATCGATGAATGTTAGCTCACCACGATATTTGACGAAAATCTC
>NW_017049382.1:0-227 GCF_001483705.2 Eufriesea mexicana | reverse complement strand
GAGTAGATCGCCTGACGCCTTCTACCCAACGGCAAGTACAGCCATCTACTTGCCAGAGAATATGTCTATTCATTATCTGTAGCATGATATTGCATGGTGAAAAGATCGCCTAACGCCTTCAATCCAATGGAAAGTACAGGCATCTACTTGCCTGAGAATAAGTGTTTTCAAAACCTATAAGCTGCTATAGGTTAGTGATTGGACCGACTAACGCCTTCAATCTAATG
>NW_017049381.1:0-227 GCF_001483705.2 Eufriesea mexicana | reverse complement strand
TATGGATATATGTATGCACGAATGTACTTGTGTATGTATGGATATATGTATTGTTGTGTGTATCGATGTATGTATAGGTGGATGGATTGACTGTTGTATGGACGTATGGATCGATGGATGTATGGATGGGCGGATGTATGGGAGGATGGATGTATGGATGTATCGTTGTATGTATGCACGAGTGTATGGATGATACGGATGTACGGATGTATGGATGTACATATGTA
>NW_017049380.1:0-227 GCF_001483705.2 Eufriesea mexicana | reverse complement strand
CCCAACCTGACCGAACCCAACCTAACCGAACGTTGCCGAGCTCAACATAATGTGCCGCGACAACTGCTTCCGGCATACCCTGAGCCATGCAGAATGCGCTAGAACACAGTATATCACAGATATACACTTAATAGCAGTGTAAAGCGCAAGCTCCGAGGTAGCCCCTCCTATCCTAGCCACACCTAACATGTACAAACGTAACTTGACGTTTAAGCTTAACCTAACAT
>NW_017049379.1:0-227 GCF_001483705.2 Eufriesea mexicana | reverse complement strand
TCATCTACTTGCGAGAGAATAAGTCTATTCAAAGTTTGTAAGCTGCCATAGCCTGGTGAATAGGTCGCCCAACGCCTCCAATCCAATGGCATGTACAGCCATATACTTGCCAGAAAATTGTTCTATTCAAAATCTATAACCTATTGTAGCTTGGTGAATAGATGGCCTATCGCCTTCGATCCAATGGCAAGTACAGCCATGCACTTGCCATAGAATAGGTCTATTCA
>NW_017049378.1:0-227 GCF_001483705.2 Eufriesea mexicana | reverse complement strand
AAAATTCAATTTTATTGGCATTTTCAAATAATATCGTGGTGAGCTAACTTTCTTACATAAATTGGAGGAAAGATTCTATTGGCGTGCTATAGCCATTGCAATGATGTATAATATGGATGGAATATCCAATTTTAGTAACATTTTTTCTGATGTCGTGGTGAGCTACCTTTTTTGCATAAATAAGGAGGAAGGATTCTATTTGTGAGCAATACCCGTTGCAGTGCTAT
>NW_017049377.1:0-227 GCF_001483705.2 Eufriesea mexicana | reverse complement strand
GCGATGGTTATATCTTGCGAATATAATCTTACCTCCTTGTTTATGCAAGAAAGTTAGCTCACTACGATATTGGTCGCAAATGTCAATAAAACTGAATTTTCCAGCCAGATTCCGCAGCATTGCAATCGCTAGAGCACTTCGAACGTATCTTTACTCCTTATCTGTGCAAGGTATCAGCTCACCACGAAATTAGTCGAAAATGTCAATAAAATTGAATTTCCCACGAG
>NW_017049376.1:0-227 GCF_001483705.2 Eufriesea mexicana | reverse complement strand
AGTGCGCAGAAGTGCATCGCATTGCAGTGAATAGCGAAAGGTCGTGGATATCCTGAAGTAACCAGACCTAACCTAACCCAACCAATCGCAGCGTAAGTCAACGGAAAGTGCCGCGACCACTGCAGCCAGCAGTCACAGGATCCCGCAAATCACAGGAACCCGCTGGATAGTAGTGCATAGCACGAAAGTCGCAGCCATCCTAACCAAATATGGCCTTCCCTGGCATA
>NW_017049375.1:0-227 GCF_001483705.2 Eufriesea mexicana | reverse complement strand
CGGCAAGTGTAGCCTCGACGTTAATGTTATACACAGATGTTCGGTGGATTTCTGCGCTCGTCTCCGCTATTCTGCATTCTGCATTTCCCTGTAGAGGCGAGCAACAGTGGTCGCGGTTCGGTAAGTTGAGGTAGGCTACGTTTGGTTAGGTTATGTTAGCTTGTGTTAGGCCTGGATAGATATGACTTCTGTGCTACACTGCGATTCTATGGACATATGCGCCTTAC
>NW_017049374.1:0-227 GCF_001483705.2 Eufriesea mexicana | reverse complement strand
ATAAGAATGAATTTTCTTTTATGACGTTAGTAAAAGGTAAAGGATTATTGAATTGTGTACTATTAGAATAATAATTCTTGATGTATTAATGTACAAGAATTGGTGTTGAATTAGATATAGGAATTTTTGAAAAATTCGAGAGCTTGAATACATTTTCAGAAATTGTAAGTAATATTATGCCAGACCTTCGTTATAATCTTCTTTCTTCGAAGCCTCTCAAAAATAAT
>NW_017049373.1:0-227 GCF_001483705.2 Eufriesea mexicana | reverse complement strand
GAATCTGCATGGAAAATTCAATTTTATTGTCATTTTCTTCTATTATCGTGGTGAGATAACTTTTTTGCATAAATAAGGTGAAGAGATACTATTTGCGCGCTATAGCCATTGCAATGCGATATAATCTGGCTGAAAAATCAAATTTTATAAACATTCTCTTCTAGTATCTTGGTGAGCTAACTTTCTTGCCTAAAAAAGGAAGAAAGAAACTCGTGGCGTCATGTAGC
>NW_017049372.1:0-227 GCF_001483705.2 Eufriesea mexicana | reverse complement strand
AGAGGAACAGTAGCACTCGTCTTAATTTTTACTCAATCTTTATGGTCGGTGACTATAATCGCCCGTAGTAGCGAAAGGGTTAAGTTTGATTTCAGATGGCGAATACTTCACACTGGAGCTATCGATCTCATAACCTAATTTTTCATTTGTAATCCTTTTGTACATTTTGGTTCTTCTTTTTTGTATGTATATTATCCTACCTATTTTTTGTCGCATATACTCGTCAT
>NW_017049371.1:0-227 GCF_001483705.2 Eufriesea mexicana | reverse complement strand
ACAAAGCGTAACCAAACTAAACCTATCGTGCCACGACCGCCACTGCTGGCCTCCCCAAAGTCGGGTAGGATATAGTATAGCAACGAAGAGCGCAGAAATCCACCGAATAGCAGTGTTTCGCGCAAAAGTCAAAGACATCCCATCCTAACATAACCAAACGGAAAATAACCAAACGCAACGTAACTAAGCCTAACGTGCCCAGAATACTACTGCGGGCCTCTTCAGAT
>NW_017049370.1:0-227 GCF_001483705.2 Eufriesea mexicana | reverse complement strand
GATAGGCTGTGTTAGACTACGTTTGGTTAGGTTAGGTGAGGTTATGTTTGGTTAGGATATCTTCGACTTTTGTGATGTACACTGGAATGCGTTGGACTTCTGCTTCCACTGTGCTCTAGGATGTTCCGCTTGACTCTCTGGGGTCCAGCAACACTGGTCTCGATGCGTCAGGTTCGGATACGTTACGTATGTTTATGTTACGTTTGGATATGTTAGGACACGATAGG
>NW_017049369.1:0-227 GCF_001483705.2 Eufriesea mexicana | reverse complement strand
CAAGAGCCGTAGATATCACAGCATATCATGCCCAAATCTAACCCAATCAAACGTAGCATAACTGAACATAACGTGCAGTAACCACTGCTTCTGGCCTCCCAATAGCCAAACAGGCGATAGTAGGGCGCAGTCAATCACAGAAGTCCACTGAAAAGCTGTGTAATGCACTAAAGTCAAAGCCGTCACTCCTAACCCAGCCGAACGTAACATATCCAAACGTAACCTAA
>NW_017049368.1:0-227 GCF_001483705.2 Eufriesea mexicana | reverse complement strand
GTTAGCTTAGGTCATGTTGGGTGTGGGTATCCTTGTCTTTTGTGCTATACACTGCTATGCGATGGGTTTATGCGCTCTACTATGCTCTTGTATATTCTGCTTGTCTCGGGGGGTGGGGGGCAGCAATTGTGTACTCGGCACGATAGTATGAGTTACGTTACCTAGGGTTATGTTACCTTTGGTTAGGTTAGGACACGACAGCCTTGACTTTTGTGCTGTACATCGTT
>NW_017049367.1:0-227 GCF_001483705.2 Eufriesea mexicana | reverse complement strand
CCACGTGAAAATACAAATCGAAAATAAGGAATAAAATTTTTTCATTGGAAGCTTCGTTTCCGAGAAAATCGACTTTGAATATTCACCGAATGCGCGAGCACTTGGCCGTGACTTATATGAATAGACCATCGATACATGAGTATCGGTGGTACACTCGAGGAGGAGCTGATTCTACATGAAAAAGCAAATCGAAAATAAAGAATAAAATTTTTTCATTCGAAGCTTCG
>NW_017049366.1:0-227 GCF_001483705.2 Eufriesea mexicana | reverse complement strand
TTTTGTGCAGAAATTTTGGTCAACAATATATTAGTCGAAAATGTCAATAAAATAGAACTTTACTGCCAGATACTATTACAATTCAATGGCTATTGCAATCCAGTAGTATCTTTTATCCTGCTTTATGCAGTAAGTTTGCTGACCACGATATTAGTCGAAAATGCCAATAAAACTGAACTTTTCAGACAGACTCTATTGCATTGCCATGGCTATAACAATCCAATAGT
>NW_017049365.1:0-227 GCF_001483705.2 Eufriesea mexicana | reverse complement strand
TGTATCCTAACTTAAAAAACCTTCACATTACCAAACGTTACATTGCTCAAACCAACGTGCCGATACAACTGCTGCTGGCCTCCACAGGGCCAAACAGAATGTTGTAGAGAACAGGCGGTCGCAAGAATCCGCCGAATAACGATGTATAGCACGATAGTCAAAGACATCCCGACCGAACTTAGCGTAACCTTAGCTAACCAAACGTAACCGAAATCGACCTAACGTTC
>NW_017049364.1:0-227 GCF_001483705.2 Eufriesea mexicana | reverse complement strand
CCAAAAGAATCTACCCTGCTTATTCCAGCCAGATTCTACTGCATTGCAATGGATATAGCACTCCAGAAGGATCTTTCCCCCTTACTACGGGAAGGAAGTTAGCTCACCACGATATTAATAGAAAATGACAATAAAATTGAGATTTTCAACCACATTCTATACCGTCGCAACGTCTATAGCATGCCAATATAATCTAAACTCATTATTTATGCAACATAGACAGCTCG
>NW_017049363.1:0-227 GCF_001483705.2 Eufriesea mexicana | reverse complement strand
AAGAAAATCCTCATCATTGTGAGGGCGAGAGTCAAGTGACAGACTCAGAAACCCGCGTTTTCACGGGACCGGCGCTCAATGTGTTAATTAATATAACAACCGAGTACAGTAACAAAATATTGCAAAATTTTCCATTACGAAAAGACCTTTGCACACTTTATTTCCATTTTCTAGGTTATTAATATTACAACGTACAATTACTATTATTAATGTAGTATAAACGGTTT
>NW_017049362.1:0-227 GCF_001483705.2 Eufriesea mexicana | reverse complement strand
AATACTATCAAAAAAATCTTATTTGTTATGTTATCTTATCTTTTTAACTCTGAGACGTATTATCATCTCATTTTCTTGAACCAAAGTTTCTCCAAAGTTTTGCAAAAATAGATCTTTAAACTGGTTAAATTTTCTTACTAGAAAGCTATTCGTATAATACATTATTTCGTAAATTTGTTAAATTCCCTATTTTTCATATATTTAAGAAAATATTTTTATATTTTATA
>NW_017049361.1:0-227 GCF_001483705.2 Eufriesea mexicana | reverse complement strand
GAGGTGCGTGTGTCGCGGCGGGAATTCGCGGGGAAAGGCACGCGTGCGCCGATCAGATAGCGCTGAGGAAGAGGAGCGTCTCGACGCGCACCGCGACCATCTTTCCTTTCGATCTTCCTCGCGCGCGCGCGCGCGCACCAGCGGTCCTCGAGCAGTGCTCGTGCACGCGCATACCTGGATATCTCGCGATCCTTATCCGCTTGTCGGATAACCCGATCCTCTTTCCA
>NW_017049360.1:0-227 GCF_001483705.2 Eufriesea mexicana | reverse complement strand
CGTCAATACATAAATCCAACCATCCATACATAAAAACATATGTAAATCCATACATCCATAGATGCGTCCATCCATACATCAATCCATACATACACGCAACCACCCATACAGCCATCAAACCATCCATCCGTCCATCCATACATCCATCCTTCCATACATCCATGCATCCATACAAACATCGACACATACATATATCCATCCATACATCCATCCACCAGTCCATCAAT
>NW_017049359.1:0-227 GCF_001483705.2 Eufriesea mexicana | reverse complement strand
CATTGCGATTCTATGGATTTTTGAGTCCCACTATCCGCTGATATTCTCGGCTTGGCTTTTGGGTGGGCAGAAATGCTGGCCTCGCCACGTTACGTTGAGTCCGGTCACATTCGGATAGTTTGGGTTACGATAAGTTTGGTTAGGATAGCTTTAACTTTTGTACCGTACGCTGCTGTTGGGTGGATTTCTGCGCTCTGCAGTGCTCTACTGTGACATGCTCAGCTCTG
>NW_017049358.1:0-227 GCF_001483705.2 Eufriesea mexicana | reverse complement strand
TGACATGACATGACCTGACCTGACCTGACCTTGCCTGACCTGAACTGACATCATCTGACCTGAACTGACATGACCTGGGCTGACCTGGGCTGACCTGACCTCCCCGGACCCGACCTTGCCTGGCCTGACCTGACCTGACCTAGCCTGATATGACATGACCTGACCTGAAGTGAATTGCCCTCAACAGACCTGACCTGACCAGGCATGATCTGGACTGGCCTGACCTT
>NW_017049357.1:0-227 GCF_001483705.2 Eufriesea mexicana | reverse complement strand
AGTCCATAGAAACGGTGTCTATGGCAGAAAAGTCAAAGCAATCCAAACTTAACACAAACTAGCATAGCCTATTCAAACATTATCTAACAAAACCTATCATGCTGCGACCACATTTTCTGGGCTCCCCAGAGCAAAGCAGGGCATATTAGAGCACAGTGGATCACAGAAATCTACCGAATAGCAGTGTATAGCTGCAGAGTCTAAGGTAACCTCTCCTATCCTGACGA
>NW_017049356.1:0-227 GCF_001483705.2 Eufriesea mexicana | reverse complement strand
CGAATAGCAGTGTACAGCACGAAAGTCAAAGCTCTGATTACCAAGCTGAGCCTAACCTAACCTCACCAAACGTTATCTAACTGATCATAACGTGCCACGACTGCTATTGCTTCCTACACAGAGCCGAGTGGAGTACAGTTGAGCCATGCAGAGTGCTGAAATCTACCGAATAGCAGCGTATAGCGCAAGAGCCGAAAATATCCAAACCTAACCTGAACTAACCTTAC
>NW_017049355.1:0-227 GCF_001483705.2 Eufriesea mexicana | reverse complement strand
CCATTGCAATGCTATAGAATCGTCCTGGAAAATTCAATTTTATTGTCATTTTCAATTAATATCGTGGTGAGCTTACTTCCTTCCCTAAGTAAGGGGGAATGTTACTTCTGGAGTGCTGTAGCCATTGCAATGCAATAGAATCTGGCGTGAAAACTCAATTTTAATGACATTTTTGACTAATATCGTCGAGAGCTAGCTATCATGCATAAATATGGACGAAAGATTCT
>NW_017049354.1:0-227 GCF_001483705.2 Eufriesea mexicana | reverse complement strand
TACTTGCCAGAAAATAGGTCTATTCAAAATCTACAACCTGTTATAGCTTGGAGAATAGATCGCATAACGCATTCAATCGAATGGCCAGTACAGCCATCCACTTGCCAGAGAATATGTCTGCACAAAACCAATAGGCTGTTACAGCTTGGTGAATAGATTGCTTAACGCCTTCAGTCCAATGGCAATTGCAGGCATCTACTTGCCAGAGAATAAGTCTATTCAAAATC
>NW_017049353.1:0-227 GCF_001483705.2 Eufriesea mexicana | reverse complement strand
CGACCACCATTGACGGCATCCCGAGAGCCGAGCAGGGTATAGTAGTGCAATGTCGAGCGCAGGGATTCACCGAATAGCAGCGTACAGCGAAAGAGTCAAAGATATCCTGCACATACCTATACAAACGGAATACAGCGAAACGCAACCTAGCTCAACCTGACGTACCGAAACCAATATCGCTGACCTCCACAGATCCAAAAAGAATATACTAGAGCACAGTAGAGCGC
>NW_017049352.1:0-227 GCF_001483705.2 Eufriesea mexicana | reverse complement strand
CTCATATGCTATGCATGGCCCTGGGGAGGCGAGCAATAGTGGTCCTGGCATGTCAGGCTGAGTAAGGTTACGTTCGGTTAAGTTACGGTAGGTTAAGTTTGGTAAGGGTACCTTTGACTTTTGTACTGTACACTGTTGCTCCGTGGGTTTCTGCCATCTACTCCGCTCTACTGTATTTTGCTTGGCTCCGGGGTGGCGGGGGCAGTAGTCGCGACACGCCATGTTGG
>NW_017049351.1:0-227 GCF_001483705.2 Eufriesea mexicana | reverse complement strand
CGGTTGGTTATGTTATGTTTGATTAGGTTAGACTAGTATATCTTTGACTTTTGTGACATAAGCCGCTGTTCGGGGGATTTCGGCGCTCTACTGTGCTCTAATATTCTCTGCTCGTCTCTGAGGAGGCCAGCAATAGTAGCTTCGGCACGTGAGTTCGTGTTAAGTTTCGTTTGGATAGGCTAGGTTGGGCTAGGTTTGGAAGTGATGGCTTCTACTTTTTGTTACAC
>NW_017049350.1:0-227 GCF_001483705.2 Eufriesea mexicana | reverse complement strand
TATACTAGCGCACAGTAGAGCGGAGGAAGGCTACTTACAGCAGTGCGTAGCGAAGAGGTCAGAACTATCCAGTCCTTACATAGGATTGGGATGCCAGCAATAGTGGCCACGGCTCGAAAGTCTTAGTTATGTTACGTTTGGCTACGTCACGATTGGTTAGGTTTGGGTAGGATATCTTTGACTTATGTGCTACAAACTTCTCTTCCGTGGACTTCTGCGATCTGCTA
>NW_017049349.1:0-227 GCF_001483705.2 Eufriesea mexicana | reverse complement strand
TCAGCTTTCCACGATATTAGTAAAAAATGTCAAAAAGATTGAATTTTCCAGCCAGATTCTATAGTATTGAAATGGCTATAGCATGCCAATAGAGTCCTTCCTCCTTATTTATGCATGACAGTTCGCTCACCTCGATATTAGGCAAAAATGTCAATAAATTGAATCTGCCAGGCACATTCCACATCATTGCAATGGCTATAGCAGGCCAGTTGAAACTTTCCTCCTCA
>NW_017049348.1:0-227 GCF_001483705.2 Eufriesea mexicana | reverse complement strand
GTTACAGGTTCTGAATAGACCTATTCTCTGGCAACTAGGTGGCTGTACATGTCATTGGATTGATGGCGTTAGTCGATCTAATCGCCAAGCTATAACCGGTTATAAATTTTGAAGAGGCCTAATCTCTGACAAGTAGATCGCAGTACTTGCCATTGGTTGAAGGCGTTAGGCAACCTATTCGCCAAGCTGTAACAGAATATAGATTTTGAAAGATCTATTCTCTGGCA
>NW_017049347.1:0-227 GCF_001483705.2 Eufriesea mexicana | reverse complement strand
ATATATGTACGGATGTATGGATTTATAGGTGTATGGTTGTGTGGATGTACGTATGTATGGTAGTGTGGATGTATGGATGGATAGATGTATGGAAAGAAGGATGTATGGATGCACGGAAGTATGAATGTATGGATGTATCGCTGTCTGCATGTATGGATGTGTGAATGGATGGATTTATGGATGTATGGATGTATGAATGTATCGACGGATGGATGTATGGATGTATA
>NW_017049346.1:0-227 GCF_001483705.2 Eufriesea mexicana | reverse complement strand
AAGGTGCCGCGTCCAGCAATGCTAGCCTCTTCAGAGCTAAGTAGATCATAATAGAGGGAACTATAGTGCAGGAATACACAGGAACGCAGTGCGCAGCACAAAAGTCGAAGCTCCCCTAGCCTAACTTATCGTATTCCAACCAAACCAAGCATAATCTAACGCTGCACAACGTGCAGCGACCACTATTGCTGGCCTCCCGAGAGCGGGACAGAGCATAGTAGTGCAAT
>NW_017049345.1:0-227 GCF_001483705.2 Eufriesea mexicana | reverse complement strand
TACATACATCCATACAACCATACATTAATGCATCCATACATCTGTACATCAATACATCCGTCCTTCCATACATCCTGCCATCCACACATACATCTATCAATACATCCATCCATCTATGCACCCATACATCCATACGTCCATACATCCATATATCCATACATATGTACATCCGTACATCCATTCACCCGTACATCCATACATTCGTGCATCCATACATACATACATGC
>NW_017049344.1:0-227 GCF_001483705.2 Eufriesea mexicana | reverse complement strand
ATGCATGTATGGATGGATATATGGATGTATGTGCGGATGCGTGTATGGATATATCCGTGGATGCATGTATGGATGTATGTAATGATGTATGTATGGAAGTATGTGTGGACATATGTGCTGATGTATGTATGGATCTACGGATGGATGGATGTATGGATGGACGAATGTATGGGTGGATGCACTTATGGATGGATGGATGAATGGATGGATGTATGGATGGATGAATG
>NW_017049343.1:0-227 GCF_001483705.2 Eufriesea mexicana | reverse complement strand
CACGCGCATCCGTGACTGGGGCGGCTTCCCCAGGGACAGATGGCAAAACATCATTACCTCGGTCTTCTCGGCCGAGATGCTCTGCCCCATCCGCCGGATGCTATTCTGGACGAGAGCTACACCGCTTTCCGCGCGCCGCGTGGCCTCCTTCCAAAACAACCCGACGGCAATCACGAGCGTTTCGTCCGTGTAACACGTCAGGTTCAGGCCAGGGCAGAGGGGAGTGC
>NW_017049342.1:0-227 GCF_001483705.2 Eufriesea mexicana | reverse complement strand
ATCCTAACATAACGCGACCGAACCTAACCCAACCTAACGTAGCGTAGCTCAACAGAGAGTGTCGCGACCACTGCTGCTGGACTCCCAAGAACCAAACAGAATACAGAAATGCACAGTAGATGACAAGGAACTGCCGGATAATTGTGTATTGCACGAGAGTCGAGGCCACATTCACCAAACGTAGCCTAACTTAACCTAATCAAACGTAGTCTAACACAACATAACGT
>NW_017049341.1:0-227 GCF_001483705.2 Eufriesea mexicana | reverse complement strand
GATCAGAAATCAACATCATTGCAGTTTATATCACAGAAGTCAAGGATATCTTGGCCAAACCTTGTCTAACCTGACCTAACCAAACTTAGCATAGCCCAGCTTAATGTGCAGCGACCACTATTGCAGACGTCCCCATGGAGAAGCAGAATATGATGGATCACAGAAGAGCGCAGAACTCAGAAAAATAGCAGTGTTGGGCGCAAAAGTCAAACCCACTCTAACCTAAG
>NW_017049340.1:0-227 GCF_001483705.2 Eufriesea mexicana | reverse complement strand
CAATTTCATTGCCATTATTTACTAATATTGTGTTGAGCTAACTGTGTTGTATAAATATGATCGGAAGCTCCTATTGGCGTTCCTTAGCCATTGCAATGCTATGGAAGCTGTCTGGAAAATATAATATTATGGATGGTTTCGACTAATATCGTGGTGCGTTAACATTCTTGTATAAATGCTGACGAAAGATTCTATTGGTGACCTAGAGCCATTGTAATGCTGTAGAA
>NW_017049339.1:0-227 GCF_001483705.2 Eufriesea mexicana | reverse complement strand
CCTAGCTAAACGTGAAAAAGCCATGGTTGCTTAACTCGACCTAATGCGCCGAAACCACTATTGTTTGCCTCCCCAGGGTCACGGAGAATAGACTGGAGCACAGTAGACCTGAGTAATCCACAGCATGACAGTGTGTAGCTCAAGCTTCAAAGATATCGCAACCAAGCGTGTCTTAACTTGACTTAACCGAACGTACACTATCAAAACATAACATGCCGAGAATATCA
>NW_017049338.1:0-227 GCF_001483705.2 Eufriesea mexicana | reverse complement strand
CAAGATAATTTTCCACGCCATCTTGTGGAGAAAAGGTCATAGGGGGCCATAGAGGTCAACAAACATCAACCAAAAAATTCAGCAGTTTTGACAATTTTATTATAACGAATTCATACTAAAAGTTTGAATTAACGTTTGTACTATTGTGCCAAGATAACGTGCAGTAGATAGACAAGATAATTTTCCACGCCATCTTGTGGAGAAAAGGTCATAGGGGGCCATAGAGG
>NW_017049337.1:0-227 GCF_001483705.2 Eufriesea mexicana | reverse complement strand
TCTGCACGAATCTGGGAGGCAAGCAATAGTGGTTGCAGAACGTTATGTAAAGCTAGGATACGCATGTTAATGTCACGATTTGTTAGGCCATGATAGGAAGGATTAGTTTTTTGTGCAATACACAGCTCTGCGGTGAGTTTCTGCGCTCGACCCTTCTATAGTACCATACGCTTGGCCTTGGGGAGACCAGGAATGGTGTCCTCGGCGCATTACGTTCAATTCGGTTA
>NW_017049336.1:0-227 GCF_001483705.2 Eufriesea mexicana | reverse complement strand
ATCGATGGATGTATGGATGGGTACTTGTATGGATGGATGCATGTATGGTTCGATGGATGTATGTATGGGTGGATGTATGGCTGGGTGGATGTATGTAAAGGTGGATGTACGGATGGATGTATGTACGGATGAACAGTTGGATGGATGGACCGATGTATGGATAGATTGAGGTATGGATGAACGGATGCATGGATGTATGGGTCTACGGATGTATGGATGTATGGATG
>NW_017049335.1:0-227 GCF_001483705.2 Eufriesea mexicana | reverse complement strand
GTGCTATTCGCATTGCACTGCCAAGGAATATGGCAGGAAAATTCAATTTTATTGACATTTACGCCTAATATAGTGGTGAGCTAACTTTCTCAGATAAATCTGGGGGAAAGATTCTGTTGGCCTGCTATAGGCATCGCAATGCTATAGAATTTTGCTGCAAAATACAATTTTATTGTCATTTTCTGCTAATATCGTGGTGAGCTAACTTCCTTCCTTGAGTAAGGAGG
>NW_017049334.1:0-227 GCF_001483705.2 Eufriesea mexicana | reverse complement strand
TGCTATGGAATCTGGCAGGAAAATACAATTTCATTCATATTTTGGACTAATATCGTGGTGAGCTAACTTTCTCGCATAAATAAGGAGGAAACATTCTTTTGGCGTGCTATAACCATTGCAATGATAAAGAATGTGCCTGGCAGATTCAATTTTATTGTCATTTCCGACTAATATCGTGGTGAGCTAACTTTCTTCCATAAACATGGAAGAAAGAGTCTATTGGCGAG
>NW_017049333.1:0-227 GCF_001483705.2 Eufriesea mexicana | reverse complement strand
CAACGTAGAGCGCAGAAGTCGTCCCCAAAGCTGTGTATAGCACAAAGGTGAAAGCTTCTCTTTCCAAACCGGATCAAACGTAACGTAGCCAAACGTAACCTAACTCATCCTTACTTGCCGAGGCCACATTTGCTGCCCTCCCCAGTGCAAAGCAGATCATATTGGGGCAATGTAGAGCGCATAAGTCCACCGAGTTGTGTCGTGTAGCATAAGAGTCAAAGCTATCA
>NW_017049332.1:0-227 GCF_001483705.2 Eufriesea mexicana | reverse complement strand
AGCTATAGTTTTTTCTGCACGTGAGATTGAGTAACTCTACGTTCGGTAAGGTAAGGTTAGGTCCGGTTAGTTCTGGTTAGGTCCTGTTATCATTGGCTTTCGTGCCATACATTGCTATCTTTGGCTTTCTGCGCTCTACTGTGTTCTAATATACTCCGCCCGATTGTAGCGAGGCCAGCAGTAGTAGCCATGGCACGATAAGTTGTGTTAGGCAACGTTTGGTAATG
>NW_017049331.1:0-227 GCF_001483705.2 Eufriesea mexicana | reverse complement strand
ATTTATACAGGGATGTCAGCTCACCACGATGTTAGTCGAAAATGTCAATAAAACTAAATTTTCAATCCAGATACTATAGAATTGCAATGGCCATAGCTGGCCAATAGAATCTCTCCTCAGTATTTACGCAAGATAGTTACCTCACCACGGTATTAGTTTAAAATGTTAATAAAATTGAATTTCCCAGACAGATTCTATAGAATTGCAATGGCCATAGCTGGCCAATA
>NW_017049330.1:0-227 GCF_001483705.2 Eufriesea mexicana | reverse complement strand
GCCAAGCAGAACATATTAGAGGAGAGTATGACGCTGAAATTCATTGAAACGCATCGTACAGCACAAGAGTCGAAGCTTTCCAGACTACCCATGCTAACGTAACATAGCCGAACGTAACCCAACTTAACCTAACGTACCGCCGCGATTATTTCTGGCCTTCCCGTCGCAAAACAGAGCACGCTAGAGGACAGTAGAGCGAAGAAATCCACCGAAATGCTGTGAAGAGC
>NW_017049329.1:0-227 GCF_001483705.2 Eufriesea mexicana | reverse complement strand
GGTTCGTCATTAACCGTCGCCAATTGCGGAAGACCTATTGACGATATACAATACTCATTCTTTCTTCCTCAATCACGCATTTCCCACGTGTCCTGTGGACCAAGTACTTACTTCAAACACTCAGGATGCATTCCTAAACTTTCGTTTCTAGCACTTGACACCATCATAAATATCCCTTGCACGCGGTCACTTTCATCCTATGTTCCAAGTACTCTTTAACATGTAGC
>NW_017049328.1:0-227 GCF_001483705.2 Eufriesea mexicana | reverse complement strand
CCATATTATCCTACCATTATCCTACGTTCCCTCTGACACGATTTTTACTTGATATATTTTCTGCGGAACGTATGCTTCGTATGTTATTCGTGTGAACACCTAATGTAAGTCAACTAGGTATAATAGATAAAAATATTGGTAAATAATTCCATAAATTGACACGCTCTCGTCATTATATCGTCATCATGCGATGCACACTGGTCTTCAGCTTTCGTCTAAAGATTTAT
>NW_017049327.1:0-227 GCF_001483705.2 Eufriesea mexicana | reverse complement strand
AGGATCTTTCCTCCTTATTTATGTAGAATATCTTGCTCACCACGATATTAGTCGAAATTGTTTATAAAATAGAGCTTTTCAGTCAGATTCTATTGCAATGCTGTGTGTATTGCAAACCAGTAGAACCTTCCCTCGTTGTTTACGCATAAAAGACAGCACACATGAATATTAGTCGAAAATGTCAATAGTATTGAACTTTTCAGTCAGATTCTATTGCAATGCAATGG
>NW_017049326.1:0-227 GCF_001483705.2 Eufriesea mexicana | reverse complement strand
ATGGCAATGGCACGCCAATAGAATCTTTCCTCCTTATTTATGCAAGAAAGCTAACTCATCACGGTATTAGTCGAAAATGTCAATAAAATTGAATTTTGAAGGCATATTCTACAGCATTGCAATGGTTGTAGCACGCCAAAAGTATCTTTCCACCATACCTATGCAAGGAAGATTGCTCACCACGATATTAGACGAAAATGTTAATAAAATTGGAGTTTCCAGCCCGA
>NW_017049325.1:0-227 GCF_001483705.2 Eufriesea mexicana | reverse complement strand
TTGCAATGATATACAGTGTGGTCGGAAAATTCAATTTTATTTACATTTTCAGCTATTATTGTGTTGAGATAACATTCTCGCTTATATAGGTAGGATAGACACTATTGGCGTGCTATAGGCATTCCAATGCAATAGAATCTCCCTGGAAAATTCAATTTTATTGTCATTTTCGACTAATTTCGTGGTGAGCTATCTGCCTCGCATAGGTAAGGAGGAAAGATACTATT
>NW_017049324.1:0-227 GCF_001483705.2 Eufriesea mexicana | reverse complement strand
AAAGCTAGCACACCTGGATATTACTGGAAAATGTCAATAAAAATGAAATTTCCAGCCAGATTCCATAGCATTGCAGTGGCTATAGTAGGCCAATTGGATTCTTGCTCCTTGCGTATACAAGGGAGTTAGCTCACCACGATATTAGTCGAAAATGACGATATAACTGTATTTTCCAGCCAGATTCTAAACCACTGCAATGGCTATAGTACGCCAATAGAAACCTTCCT
>NW_017049323.1:0-227 GCF_001483705.2 Eufriesea mexicana | reverse complement strand
GGATGGCTTTCACTTTTGTGCTATAAAATGCTATTCGGTGGGTTTCTGCGCTCTACTGAGATCGAGTATTCTCTGTTTTGCTCTGGGGAGCCAAGAAATGGTTGCCGTGGCGCGCTAGATTGTGTTAGTCTAAGATTGGTTATGTCACGTTTGGCTGTATTTGAATAGGATAACTTTGAATTTTGTGCTACACACTACTATCCGTTGTATTCCTGCGCTCGCCGTAG
>NW_017049322.1:0-227 GCF_001483705.2 Eufriesea mexicana | reverse complement strand
CATCCACAGATCCGTACATTCGTCCATCCGTACCTCAAACCATCCACAATTCCGCCAATCCAGATAGCCGTCCATCCATACATACATCCACACTACCATACATCCATGCATCCTAACATCCACGCATCCATATATTCATCGATGAATACATCCTACCATCCGTGCACCCAACCACCAAACCATCCATCCATCCATGCATCCATACACATATCAATACACAGGTCCAT
>NW_017049321.1:0-227 GCF_001483705.2 Eufriesea mexicana | reverse complement strand
TGAGCTATCTTTCTTTCATAAATAAGGAGGAAGGATTCAATTCGTGTGCTATAGCCGTCGCAATGCTATAGAATCTTCCTGAAAAATTAAATTTTAATGACATTTTCGACTAATATCGTGGTGAGCTAACTTTATTGCGTAAATAAGTAGGGTAGGTTCTACTGGCGTGCTATTGCCGCCGCAATGCAATAGAATCTGGCTGGAAAGGTCAATTTTATTCACATTTT
>NW_017049320.1:0-227 GCF_001483705.2 Eufriesea mexicana | reverse complement strand
TGGTAAATAGATCGCCTAACGCCTTCAGTCCAATGGCAAGTACAGCCATCTACTTGCCAGAGAGAGGTCTATACAAAATCTATAACCTGTTATAGTATAGTGAATAGATGGCCCAACGCCTTCAATCGAGTGGCAAGAACAGCCACCTACTTGCCAGAGAATATGTCTATTCAAAACATATATGCTGCAAAAGCTTGGTGATTAGATCGCTTAACACCTTCAATCCA
>NW_017049319.1:0-227 GCF_001483705.2 Eufriesea mexicana | reverse complement strand
CGGATATTATCAACTGACAACTGAGTAATATGTGCAGCCATCAGCACAGTACTGTAGCCGATGTATTAATTTTGTCACTCATGACCTGAGTTCCATAGTAGCTCAATGGTAATCAATTTGCAATTCCGTTACTGCTAGAGGTATTTACAACTCCCAGTACGGTTGTTGGTGCATCCACCAATAGAGCAATGTAGCCGTTGGATTTATATGTTCAGGCATGACTTACA
>NW_017049318.1:0-227 GCF_001483705.2 Eufriesea mexicana | reverse complement strand
ATTTACTTTGAAAATTGCGGCGCTGCATTTATCATTGCAACTGAAATTTAAATTGCCATGGTTAATTGGCTGAGATAATTTGCACATTTTCCTTCCGTAGTCCCTCTACAATTTCTTTGCATCGCGCGTAAATCGGTATAAATGTTAGAATCTCATTGTGAAAATACATATTCATGATCAAGTATATGCGTAGTGAAGGCATTGTTATATTTTCTAGATATGGGATA
>NW_017049317.1:0-227 GCF_001483705.2 Eufriesea mexicana | reverse complement strand
TATCATTGACTTGTGTGCTATTCACCGCAATGCGTTGGATTTCTACGCAATATTATGCTGTATTAAATACTGTTTTATTCGCTGGTGGCCAGCAATAGTGGTATCGGTGCGATAGCCTGAGAAATGTGGCGTTCGGTTAGGTTAGGATCGTTTGGGTTAGGTTGGGTGTCTTTGACTTTTCTGCTATGCACTGCCATTCTATAGATTTCTGCGATCTACTCTCCTCT
>NW_017049316.1:0-227 GCF_001483705.2 Eufriesea mexicana | reverse complement strand
CAACATTGCTGGCCCCCCAGAGGCCAGCAGATAATAATGGAAAGCGGTGGAGTACAGGAATCGGAGGACAGCGGCTTATAGCACAGATGTCTATACTACCCTATCCTAACCTCGTGCACAGCACGAAAGTAAAAGCAATCCGGAACAAACATATCCTATCCTAACCTAACCAAACAGAAGGTAACCCAACGTAACGTGCCGGGACCACCATTTCTGCTCTCCCGAGA
>NW_017049315.1:0-227 GCF_001483705.2 Eufriesea mexicana | reverse complement strand
CATTATATATCATTGCAATGGCTATAGCACTCAGAAAGCATCTTTCCTCCTTACTTATGCAAGACAGTTAGCTCACCACGATATTAGTCGAAAATGTCAATAGAATTGAATTTTCCTACCAGATTCTACTGCATTGCAATGCCTATAGCACACCAACAGAATACTTCCTCCTTATTTATGCAAGCAAGTTAGCTCACCACAATATTAGTCGAAAATGTCAATAAAAT
>NW_017049314.1:0-227 GCF_001483705.2 Eufriesea mexicana | reverse complement strand
AGTCCATACAATGGCAGTGCGTAGCACAGAAGTCATAAATATCCTAATCTAATGCAGCGTAATATAACCTATCTGAACGTAAGATGACTCAACATAACGTGCCAATACCACTATTGCTGGCCTTGCCAGAGCCAAGCTGAAAGTATTAGAGCACCGTAGGGCGCAAAAACACCTAATAACAGACAATAGCACTAAAGTCATTGCTATCCTCTCCTAACATGGCCAAC
>NW_017049313.1:0-227 GCF_001483705.2 Eufriesea mexicana | reverse complement strand
TGCACTGCTGTTCGGTGGATTTCTGCGCTCCACTGTGCACTAGTGAGTACTGCTTGGCTCTGGAGATGGCCGCAATAGCTGTCTGGGCAGGTTAGCTTGGGTTACGCTATGTTTTCCTATGATCTGCTGTTTTGGGTGAGGTTTGTGTAGCTTTGACTTTTCTGATGTTCACTTTGATTCCGTGGGTTTCTGCGCTCTACCCACCACCAATGTGTTCTGGATGGATC
>NW_017049312.1:0-227 GCF_001483705.2 Eufriesea mexicana | reverse complement strand
CACACATCCATACATACATCCATCCATAAATCCAACCATGCATGCATACGTACATCCATCCATGCATGCACACATACATCCATACTTACATGCACACATACATGCATACGTACATCCATACGTACACACACATACACATTCATACATACATCCATACGTACATGAACGCATACATCCGTACATACATCCATACACAAATCCACGCTTACATCCATACATGCGCCCAT
>NW_017049311.1:0-227 GCF_001483705.2 Eufriesea mexicana | reverse complement strand
AAAGTCGAGGCCATCATAGCCAAACGTAATCTATCCAAATCTAGCCAAACTTAACCGAACTAAACCCATCGAGCCACGACCACTATTGCTGGTCTCCCAAGAGTGGAGCAGAAAACAGTAGAGCAATGAAGACGGCAGAAAACCACCGAATATCAGTGTATAGGGCACAAGACGTAGTTATCCTCTCCTAACCATAGCAAACGTGTCCTAACCGTACGTAGCATAAC
>NW_017049310.1:0-227 GCF_001483705.2 Eufriesea mexicana | reverse complement strand
GAAAATTCAATTTTATTGACATTTTCAACTAATTTCGTGGTGACATAACTTCCTTGCATAGGTTCGGAGGAAATATCCGTTCGTAGTGCTATAGCCTTTTCATTGCAGTAGAATCTGGCTGGAAATCTCAATTTTACTGACATTTTCAACGAATATCGTGGTGCGCTACCTTTCTTGCATAAATAAGGAGGAAAGATTCTATTTGCGTGCGATAGCCGCTCAAGTGC
>NW_017049309.1:0-227 GCF_001483705.2 Eufriesea mexicana | reverse complement strand
AGATGGTGGGCAAGAAACGAATATTTCCTTGCCAAGTGGAAGCTGCTTCGATAGACAATGGCGGTCCTAAGTGGAATAATTAAAAGCAAGATCTCGAACGTCTCGAAAGAAAGATGCTTCGTTACAAATTAAATATCGCAATCATAAAAATATGCTTATGCTTTGAAAATCCCTTCCTCGAGCTTATATATCTTATCCATCTAAGATATATGAACAAGCGTGTTCTC
>NW_017049308.1:0-227 GCF_001483705.2 Eufriesea mexicana | reverse complement strand
ATCCATACACATCCATACATACATCCATGGATATATCCATACATACATTCGTTCATGCATCTATAGATACGCCCTTCCAAACATCCATGCATCCGTCCTTCCACCGATCCATTCACCCACTCTTCAGTTCATCCAGCCATCCGTTCATCCACCCGCACATCCACACAAATATACATCTGACCTTCCATACATCCATCCATTCACACATCATCCCATCCATACATCCG
>NW_017049307.1:0-227 GCF_001483705.2 Eufriesea mexicana | reverse complement strand
CTAACACTACATAACTTGCTGCGGCCACTATTTATCGTATTTCGAGAGCAAAGCAGGGAATATTAGATCACAGCAGAGCGAAGAAGTCTACCGAATAGCAGTGTATAGCGCAAAAGTCAAAGCTATCCTATCCAAACCTAACCAAACCTTTCCAAACCGAAAGAAATCTAACCTAAGCACACGTGCCACGACCACTATTGCTAGCCTCCCCAGAGGAAAGCGGATGC
>NW_017049306.1:0-227 GCF_001483705.2 Eufriesea mexicana | reverse complement strand
CATTATTAATGCAAGAGAGTTAGCTCGCCACGATATTTGTCGAGAAAGTCAATAAAATTGAATATTCCATCCAGATATGATTGGATCGCAATGGCTATAGCTGGCCAATAGAATCTTTCCTCCTTATTTATGCAAGAACGTTACATCGCAACGATATTATTCGCGAATATCAATAAAGTTGAATTTTCGAGGAAGATTCTATAGCATTGCAAATGCTATAGCACGCC
>NW_017049305.1:0-227 GCF_001483705.2 Eufriesea mexicana | reverse complement strand
CTTGGCTATGGGGAGGCGAGCAGTGGTACTCTCTGCACGTTAGGCTGAGGTACGTTGCGTTTGACTGTTACGTGTGGTTAGGTTAGGATAGGATGGCCTATACTTTTGTGTAATGCATTGCTGTCCGTTGGATTTCTGCGCTCTGCTCTTCTCTAATGTGTTATGCTTTGCTCTATGTAGATCAGCAATGGCTGCATTGGCACGTTGGGTCTTGTTAGGTTACGTTC
>NW_017049304.1:0-227 GCF_001483705.2 Eufriesea mexicana | reverse complement strand
CAGCCATCTACTTGCCAGAGAATAAGTCTATTCAAAATATATAAGCTGTCACAGCTTTGCAATAAGATCGCCCAACGCCTTCAATCCAATGGCAAGTACAGCCATCTACCAGCCAGGGAATATGTCCATTCGAAATATATAACCTGTTATAGCTTGGCGAATAATGCGCCTAACGCCTTCAATCCCATGGCAGGTACAGCTATCTACTTGCCAGAGAATAGGTCTAT
>NW_017049303.1:0-227 GCF_001483705.2 Eufriesea mexicana | reverse complement strand
TGGTGCGCCCAGCAATAGTGGTCGCAGCTCGTTACGTTGAGTTGTGCTTCGTTCGGTTAAGTTCTGTTTGCCCGGATTAGGTTCGTAGAGCATTGCCTTTTCTGCTATACACTGTGATTCCTTGGGTTTCTGCGCTGCAGCCCCTCTAATATGTTCTGTTTTGTCTGGGGATGCCAGCAATAGTGGTCGCGCCACGTTAGGCTGTGCTATGTTACGTTCGGTAATGT
>NW_017049302.1:0-227 GCF_001483705.2 Eufriesea mexicana | reverse complement strand
CTTCGACTTCCGCGCTATGTACTGCTGTTCGGAGGATTCCTGCACTCGAAACTGCTCCACAATTTTCTGCTTGTCTCTTGGGAGGCCAGGATTTGTCGTCGCGGCGCATTATCTTGTTCTATACTACGTTTTGTTAGGATACGTTATGTCAGGATATGTTACAGTACATACGGCATTTCTGCTATTCATAGCAATGCGGCCTAATTATGCGCACTACTTTGCCCTGG
>NW_017049301.1:0-227 GCF_001483705.2 Eufriesea mexicana | reverse complement strand
ACATAACCAAGCGTGACGTATCTAAACCTAAGTTGACTGGACCACTATTTCTGGCCCCCCACATGGACGAGCAGAATATGTTACTGCACAGTAAAGCGCAAAAGGCAACCGCATTGCAGTGAACAGAACAAAAGTCGCAGATACCCTAACACAACCTGACCTAGCCTGACCAACCCCAAAGTAGCATAACACAACATGACGTGCCGCTACCACTGCACCTGGTGTTC
>NW_017049300.1:0-227 GCF_001483705.2 Eufriesea mexicana | reverse complement strand
TGGTGAGCTTTCTTTCTTGCATAAATAATTAGGTAAGATTCAATTGTCGTGCTATAGCCATTGTAATTCTATAGAATCTGTCTGGGAAAATGAATTTTATTAACATTTTCGTCTAATATCGTGGTGAGCTGGCTTTCTTAAATAAACAAGGAGGCAACATACTTTTGGCGTGCTATAGCCATCGCTATGCTATAGAATCTGGCTTGAAAATTCAATTTTATTAATAT
>NW_017049299.1:0-227 GCF_001483705.2 Eufriesea mexicana | reverse complement strand
TCCGAACTCAAGGCAGGATCCTTCCCGCTCCGCTCGCCTGGTTTCCTCAGCCCGTCCTTCTCCCAGCCCAGGCTGCCGGCGTCCTCGAAATTGCTGTGAATTCGAGCATCTTCCCTGCGAGCGGTGCGCAGGGCCTCGAGCTCCTTCTCCAGCTGGAGAATTTACTCCTGAAGTCCTAGCCCGGGGGTTGCCTTGGGCGCCGAAGCAACCCCCTGGGCTTTTCCCGA
>NW_017049298.1:0-227 GCF_001483705.2 Eufriesea mexicana | reverse complement strand
CTATTCCATGGATTTCTGTGCTCCATATTGCTGCAATATGATCCGCTTGGACCTGGGGAGGCCGGCACCAGGCGTCTCGCACTTTACGTTGTGTTCGGCTACGCTCGGTTATGCTATGTTAGGATATTATAGGTTAGGATATGTTTGGCCTTTGAGCTATACGCTCCAATGCCGAGGATTACTGCGTTCTACTTGCTCTATAATATTCTGCTTCGACCTTGGGAGGC
>NW_017049297.1:0-227 GCF_001483705.2 Eufriesea mexicana | reverse complement strand
TCCTCGCATCCGTATATCCGTCCAACCATACATCCATATATTCAAAGATCTATACATCCATAATGCCATCCACCATTCCATCCATCCATCTATACATCCACACATGCATCAATACATACGTCCACACATGCAACCATACATTCATTCATACATGCATCCATACGTCCACCTTGCCACACATCCATGCATCCATATATCCACCCATCCATACATCCACCGAACCATAC
>NW_017049296.1:0-227 GCF_001483705.2 Eufriesea mexicana | reverse complement strand
CGTTTGGGTTATGTTTTCTTGGACTAGGTGCGGGTATATTTGGCTTTTCTGCAATACACTGCGTTTCTGTAGATTTCTGACTACAACTTTGCTCTATGTTCTGCTCGGCTCCAGCCAAGCCAGCAATAGTGGCCGCAGCACGTTAGATTTTGTTAGGTTGCGTCTGGATATGATTTGTTTGGCTAGATTAAGAAATGATAGCTTCGGCTTTGGTGCTGTACACTGCT
>NW_017049295.1:0-227 GCF_001483705.2 Eufriesea mexicana | reverse complement strand
CCTGACCTGACCTGACATGACCTGACCTGACCTGACCTGACCAGACCTGACCTAATCTGACCTTACCTAACCTCACTTATCCTAACCTAACCTAACTTAACCTAACAATGCAAAACCCATCCTAACATAACTACCCAAACTTTACCTAACATGACATAAACAGGAAGGAACTAACCTAACCTAACCTAACGTCACGAAACCAAACCTAATATAACCCAATCTAACAC
>NW_017049294.1:0-227 GCF_001483705.2 Eufriesea mexicana | reverse complement strand
CGTATGCGTGGATGTATGGACGGATGGATGGATGTATTGATGTATGTATCGATGTATGGATGGATGGATGGTTTGGTGGATAGATGTATCGATGGAGAGATGTATGGATCAATGGGCGTATGGATGGAATGATTTGTGGATGGATGGATGTATGGAAGGATGGTTGTATGGATGGATTGATGTATGGATGGTTTCAGGTATGGATGGACGGATGTTCGTATGAATGT
>NW_017049293.1:0-227 GCF_001483705.2 Eufriesea mexicana | reverse complement strand
CAACAGAATCCGACCGAAAAGGTCAATTTCAATGACATTTTCGACTAATATCCTGTTGAGCATTCTATTCTGTACATATAAGGGGGAAAGATTCCACTGCAATGTGTGGTCATTGCATTGCAATAGAATCTGACTGAAAAGTTCAATTTTATTGACATTTTCGGCTTATATCGTGGTGAGCAATATTTTCTGCATAAATAAGGAGGAAAGGTCCTACTGGTGTGTTA
>NW_017049292.1:0-227 GCF_001483705.2 Eufriesea mexicana | reverse complement strand
CATGTAGATGACTGTACTTGCCATTGGATTGAAGTCGATAGGCGATCTATTCACCAAGCTATAGCAGGTTCCAGATTTTGAATAGACCTATTCTCTGGCAAGCAGATGGCTGTACTTGCGTGTGGTTGCAGACGTTAGGCGACGTATTACCCAAGGTATAACATATTATAGATTTTGAATAGACCTATTCTCTGGCAAGTGGGTGGCTGAACTTGCCATTGGATTGA
>NW_017049291.1:0-227 GCF_001483705.2 Eufriesea mexicana | reverse complement strand
TTTGATTTTCGTGCTATAAACTGCTCATCGGTGGGTTTCTGCTCTCTACTGTGATCTAATATGATCTGCTTTGCTCTGGGGAGTCCAGGAGTCGAGGACTCGACATGTCAAGTGGAGATATGCTGAGTTTGGTTAGGCTACTTTAGCTATGGATTGGTTTGTGCAGCTCCGACTCTTCCGCTGTGCGCTGCGATCCTGTCGGTTTCTGCTATCTACTCTCCTCTCAT
>NW_017049290.1:0-227 GCF_001483705.2 Eufriesea mexicana | reverse complement strand
TAGCATGGTGAATAGATCGCCTAACGCCTTCAATCCAATGGCAAGTTCAGGCATCTACTTGCCTCAGAATAAGTCTATTCAAAATTTATAAGCTGCCGTAGGTTAGTGATAAGACCGCCTAACGCCTTCAATCTAATGTCAAGTACAGCCATCTACTTGCCAGCGGATAGGTCTATTCAAAATATATAACCTGCTATAGCTTGGTGAGTAGATCCCCTAACGCCTTC
>NW_017049289.1:0-227 GCF_001483705.2 Eufriesea mexicana | reverse complement strand
TCGATAGAATAGATATTTTCTCACAGATTCTGTTGCAATGCAATGGCCATAGAAAACCAATAGCATCTTTCCGCCTGATTAATGCAGAAAAGCTTGCTCACCGCGACATTAGTCGAAAAAGTCAATAGAATTGATCTTTTCAGTCAGATTCTATTGCATTGCTGTGGCTATAGCATGCCAATGGAATCCTTTCCCCTTATTTATGCCGAAAAGATTGCGCACCACCA
>NW_017049288.1:0-227 GCF_001483705.2 Eufriesea mexicana | reverse complement strand
GATCTTTGTGATCTAATGTGCTCCACCACATTATGCTTGGCTCTGTGGAGGCCATGTGTAGTGGCCGTCGCACGTTATGCTGAGCTATGCTACGTCATAATAGGTTAGGTTATGCCATGTTAGGATAGGATGATTTCGACTTTTGTGCTATACACTGCTATTCTATGGATCTATGCACTATACGTTGCAGTACCATACCCTGATCGACCGTGCGGAGGCGAGCAATG
>NW_017049287.1:0-227 GCF_001483705.2 Eufriesea mexicana | reverse complement strand
CGTGCCGGGACCACTATGACTGGCATTCCGAGGGTCGAGCAGTGTATACTAGAGGAATGTATAAGGTTGAAAGCCGCAGAATGGCAGTGTGTAGCACAAAAGTCCAGGTTTCCCACTCTTAACCCACCCAATCGTGATATAACCAAACGTAACCTAACTTAAATGAACGTGCAGAGACCATTACTCCTGGATTCCCCAGCGCCAAGCAGAAAATACCAGAGCACTGT
>NW_017049286.1:0-227 GCF_001483705.2 Eufriesea mexicana | reverse complement strand
CATGTCCTTGCGCTAGATTCTACCTGTATTTTATATTAACCTGCCCAATTTTCGTCATGCAACTCCATAGCTCTCCAAGAAGTACGCATCTAGGATCAAAGAAATAGAGTCGAAAGATCTACCAAGAAAAATTAAACTCAACTCAGCTTTTCCTTGCACAGGAAATCTCGGAAAGGTCTCGGAATTACAGGGAGTGTACCTTTTCACCGAATTCGCTCAGTATCTTT
>NW_017049285.1:0-227 GCF_001483705.2 Eufriesea mexicana | reverse complement strand
ACGTCCATCATTCGATACATCCATCCATCCATACACCCATACATGCAGACAGCCATACATCCAAACATACATACTTCCGCACATCCGTCCATCCATACCTCAATCCATCTATACATCCATCAATCCAAACACCCATACATATATACATTCATACATACATACATACATCCATACATACATCCGTGCATGCATGCATCCATACATCCATACATACATTCAGCCATACA
>NW_017049284.1:0-227 GCF_001483705.2 Eufriesea mexicana | reverse complement strand
CTCGCCGGAGAATCGCCAGACTGCGCGGACTGGCGACCAGGTCGTTCGCCCAGATCGGAGCACGGTAAAGTGCCACCGAGCGAACGACTCCTGTGTAGAGGAGGAGAAACCTCCCGTCTGGCCCTTCCAGGTTGGGTAGCAGGCGACACAGCGCCCCCGCGATCCCTTCCAGGCGTGGTTCCAGCGCGAGAAAATGTTAGACGAATATATCCTAACCGAACGTAACA
>NW_017049283.1:0-227 GCF_001483705.2 Eufriesea mexicana | reverse complement strand
CATACATCCATACGTACATACATCCATACATCCGTACATACATACATCCATACATACATACATTCATACAGCGTCCCACGCATACATCCATCGATCCACACATCCGTCCATCCAAACGTGCATCTACGAATCAATCCATCCATCTATACATCCATACATACATGAATCCATACATCCATACATACAACCATATATTCATTCATACATACATCCATACATTCGTACTT
>NW_017049282.1:0-227 GCF_001483705.2 Eufriesea mexicana | reverse complement strand
AGCTTTCACTTTTGTGCTATTCACTGCTATACCGTGGATCTCTGCGCTCTACTGTGCTCTGATATGCCCGGCTTGTCTCGGAGAAGGCCAGCAATATTATTCTCGGATTGTTAAGTTTAGCAATGTTAGGTTTGGCTGGGCTATGTCAGGACAGGTTAGGTTATGATAATTTTAACTTTCGTGCTGCACACTGCAGTGCAGTGGACTTCTGCACTCTACTGTGCTCT
>NW_017049281.1:0-227 GCF_001483705.2 Eufriesea mexicana | reverse complement strand
TATACAAATTTTATGATATTACATAGTTACTTTGAATACAATTAAATATAGCTGATGAATTATCGGGTAACCATGTTATCCGTTTTAATTCGAAAGCAAGTACAGTTGTAGAACATATTACAAATATATAATAAATTTTACCTTTCTTTTTTTTCATATCAGAGCAATGTACCTATTCCAAAAGCTTGGTATTACTTTTTCTCTTTCACTACACATATCTCCGAGCA
>NW_017049280.1:0-227 GCF_001483705.2 Eufriesea mexicana | reverse complement strand
TGTTGCTGTCCTCTACTGAGCCAAGTAGAGCATACTGGGTCGCTGTGGGCCGCAGATATCTATAGCACAAGAGACAGATAGCACAAAAGCCGAAACCGACCTGACCAAACGGAAACAAACGTAACCTAACCACTCGCAACATAAAACAACATGTCATGCCACGGCCGCTATTGCTGGCTTCTCCAGAGTCGAGCAGTGTGTAGTAGGGTAATGGAGAGCGCAGAAAT
>NW_017049279.1:0-227 GCF_001483705.2 Eufriesea mexicana | reverse complement strand
AACCAATGGTGAGTACAGCCGCCTACTTGCCTGAGAAAAGGTCTATTCAAAATCTATAATCTGGTGTAGCTTCGTGAATAGGTCGCCTAACGCCTTCAATCCAATGGCAGGAACAGCCATCTCCTTGCCAGAGCATAGGTCTATCCAAAATCTATATCCTGTTTTAGCTTGTTGAATAGATCGCAGATCGCCTCCAATTAAATGACAATTACAGCCATCTACTTGCC
>NW_017049278.1:0-227 GCF_001483705.2 Eufriesea mexicana | reverse complement strand
TTATGTTAGGTTTGGTTTTGATAAAGTTGGTTAGGTTAGGAGTGGATAGCGTTGCCTTTTGTGGTATACACTGCTATTTGGTGACTTCTGCTCTCTACTGTGCTCCAGTTTGTCCTGCTTGGCGCTGTGGGCGCATGTAATAGCGGTCTCGGCGCGTCAGGTAGTGGTATGTTACGCTTGCTTAGGTCACGTTAGCTTTGGCTAGGTTTGGTTAGCTTCGTCTTCTC
>NW_017049277.1:0-227 GCF_001483705.2 Eufriesea mexicana | reverse complement strand
GTGCCTGTACCATGCAAAAGGATGTAAGTCATTGTGTTACTATAATTTGCAATTATAATTAAACAGTGGAAGATATAAGCCATTCTTATTCTATCTTTTTTTAGTGATATACGAACCCGGTTGTTAGAAGATTATTCTGTTGAAACAAGCGGACACGTGCAAAAGGAGAACAGTAGCCGATTCGTGGAATGTCACCAGCGTTGTGGTATTGGATGCCAACATTTATT
>NW_017049276.1:0-227 GCF_001483705.2 Eufriesea mexicana | reverse complement strand
CCATGTACTTGCCAGAGAATACGTCTATTCAAAGTCTATAATCTGTTATAGCTTGTTTTATAGATCGCCTAGCGTCTTCAAGAAACGTCAAGGACTGCCATCTGCTTGCCAGAGAATAGTCTTTTCAAAATCTATAACCTGTTATAGCTTGGTGAATAGATCGTCTAACACCTTCAGTCGAATGGCTAGTACAGGCATCTACATGTCAGAGAATAGGTCAATTCAAA
>NW_017049275.1:0-227 GCF_001483705.2 Eufriesea mexicana | reverse complement strand
TTTGGGTAGTAAGTGCGTTCTTATTAAATTCACTTTTTGGTGCGGTTTTAGCTTCATTAAATTTATATTTTTGGCCGACTTAATGATTTTACTTATGTCGGTGCGGTGTAGACCCAGCCAGGGACCAATGGAAACGCCGAGGTATTTAAATATGTTCTCAGGAACCGTTAATGGAATTGCCTGTTTGTTAATAGTAATATTCGGGTCCTGTATGTGCCACGTTTTGT
>NW_017049274.1:0-227 GCF_001483705.2 Eufriesea mexicana | reverse complement strand
GAGACGCGAGCGGGGTACAGTAGAGCAATGTAGAGCGCAGGCTACCACCGGCAGCCGTGTATATCACAACAGTCAAAGCTACCCTTTCCTAATCTAACTTAACGTAACATAACCAAACGCAACCTAACCCAGACTAGCGCGCCGGGACCAATACAGCTGGCCTACCCAGAGCCAAGCAGAACATACTAGAGAACAGTAGAGCTCAGAAATGCACCGAAAACAGTTTA
>NW_017049273.1:0-227 GCF_001483705.2 Eufriesea mexicana | reverse complement strand
CGCCTTCAACCAATGGCATGTACAGTCATCTAGTTGCCAGAGAATAGGTCTATTCAAAACCTACAAGCTGCCATAGCTTGGCGATTAGATCGCCTATCGCATGCAATCCAAAGACGAGCACGGCCATCTACTTGCCTGAGAATATGTCTATTCAAAATCTATATTCTGTTATAGCTTGGTGAATAGGACGCCTAGCGCCTTCAATCCAATGGCAAGTACAGCCATCT
>NW_017049272.1:0-227 GCF_001483705.2 Eufriesea mexicana | reverse complement strand
CAGTAGACCACAGATATCCACCGAATAACAGTGTACAACACGAAAGTCGAAGCTGTCCTATCCGAACATAACCTAACCAAACATAACGTAACCAAACTCGACGTAACGTGCCGCGAACGCTATTGCTCGCCTCCGCAGAGTCGAGCAGAGTATAGTGGAGCATGGTAGTGCGCAGAAATCCACCGAATGGCAGTGTGTGTCACGAAATTCGAGGATACCCTAAGCCA
>NW_017049271.1:0-227 GCF_001483705.2 Eufriesea mexicana | reverse complement strand
CGAATTGCAGCGCATAGCACAAAGGTATAGCGGCCATTTCCTATCCTAACCAAACGTAACCTGCCCGAACGCATTCTAACTGAGACCTACGTGCCAAAACCTATACCGCTGGCATCCCCATAGCCAAGTGGAGTATACTAGAGCACAGTAGATCGCAGTATCCTGCCGAATATCAGTGCATAGCACAGAAGTCAGAGCCATCCCAACCAAACATAACAAAACCTTAC
>NW_017049270.1:0-227 GCF_001483705.2 Eufriesea mexicana | reverse complement strand
ATATTATATTACGAATAATAATAAAAATATATAATAATAACATAATACCAGATGAAACGATTTACCAATTTATGTGATCAAATCATGTGCAGTTAAATGCACTTGCATAGTTCATATCGATGAATGAAGAGCACTATAAAGACTAGGGTACAGGGTGCTACCCCTGTGACGAGATTCTCAAATTTTTATTTCCTTTCAATTATGATTTATTAATCATGTTGAGGATT
>NW_017049269.1:0-227 GCF_001483705.2 Eufriesea mexicana | reverse complement strand
ACAAAGTATTGCACACGTAAGTAAAAACATTGGTAGATCCATTCTTATCTTAAAAGCAAGTTGGGATCTTATTTTTTAACGAGCTTATATTAAAACCTCATTCTTATTTATATATCGAATAACGAAACTGTTTGAAATCATAAATAATTTAAAGAAATTTATTTGAACGATTTCAATTACGGATTCGTGTTCAAGAAAGTAAAGAATTATCTACAACAATCATCTAA
>NW_017049268.1:0-227 GCF_001483705.2 Eufriesea mexicana | reverse complement strand
ATCTTTCCTGCATAAATAAGGAGGAAGAATTGTATTGGAGCGCTATTGCCATTGCAATGCTACGGAATCTGGCAGAAAAATTCTATTTTATTGCCATTATTGCTCAATATCGTGTTGAGCTAACATTGTTGTATAAATATGGACGAAAGATCCTATTTGCGTGATATATCCATAGCGAAGGTTTGGAATCAGGCTGCAAAGTTCGATTTTATTGGCATTTTCGTATA
>NW_017049267.1:0-227 GCF_001483705.2 Eufriesea mexicana | reverse complement strand
CCCAACCAAACCTAGCCTAACCTAACATACGGGAAGTAGCACTGCAAAACATATCGTGCCACGACCGCTATTGCTGGCCACTCCAGAGTAGAGCAAAGCATAGTAGAGAAACGAAGAGCACAGCAATTCTCCAAATAGCAGTGCTCAGCACAAAAGTCAAGTCAATCCTATCCCAGCTTAAGCAAACATAACATAATCACACCATTCCTGACTCAACCTAATGAGCG
>NW_017049266.1:0-227 GCF_001483705.2 Eufriesea mexicana | reverse complement strand
ATTGACTTTTGTCCTATAAACTGCCGTCCGGTGTATTTCCGCGCTCTATATTGCTCTACTATATGCTGCTCGTCTATGGGAATGCCAGAAATAATGGTCTAGGCACGTTGGGTTGCGTTAGGCTTCGTTTGGTTAGGTTATGTTTGTCCGGGTTAGGTTTGGAGAGCTTTGACTTATGTGGTATACACTGTCGTTCATTGGCCTATGCGCCCTACTGTGTTCTAGTG
>NW_017049265.1:0-227 GCF_001483705.2 Eufriesea mexicana | reverse complement strand
TGCAATGCTTTAGAGCCTGGCGGGAAAATTAGATTCTATTGACGTTTTTGACTAATCTCGTGGCGACCTAACATTCTATCATATATAAGGAGGAAAGATTCTGCTGGCGTGCTATTGCCATTGCAATGCTACAGAATCTGGCTGGAAAATTCTATTTTATTTAAATTTTCGACTAATATCGTGGTGAGAAAACTCTCATACATAAATAAGAAGGATAGATTCTGTTG
>NW_017049264.1:0-227 GCF_001483705.2 Eufriesea mexicana | reverse complement strand
TGCATGGATGAATGGTAGTATGGGTCGATTGAGGTATGGATGTACGGATGTACGGATGTATGGGTGAATGCATAGATGGATGTATCGAAGGATTGACGTACAAATGGATGGATTTATGGATATATGGATGGTGGATGTATGGATGTATGGATTGATGGATGTACGGATGTATGTATGGATGTGTGTGGGTGTATGTATGGATGTGTGGATGTACGTATGGATGTATG
>NW_017049263.1:0-227 GCF_001483705.2 Eufriesea mexicana | reverse complement strand
GAAATCCACCTAGTATCGTACTATAGCATTAAAGTCAATGCTACACTCTCCCTAACTAGCCACACGTAACATGACCAAGCGGAGCATAACACACTCTAACGTGCCGCGATCACAATTGCTTGCCTCCTCAGAGCCAACGACAATCCTTTTGTGGAGAGGAGAATGGAGAAATCCATAGAATCTCTGTGTATCTCATAAAAGTCAAAGCTACCTAGGCATAAGCCAAG
>NW_017049262.1:0-227 GCF_001483705.2 Eufriesea mexicana | reverse complement strand
TATAGCGTTGCAGTGGCAATAGCACGCCAATAGGATCTTTCCGCCTTATTTACGCAAGAAAGTAAGCTCACCACGATATTAGCCGAAAATGTCATTAAAATTGATTTTTCCATCTAGATTCCTTAGCATTGCAATGGCATTAGCATGCCAATAGAATCTTTCCTCCTTATTTACGAAAGAAAGTTAGCTCACCACGATATTAGCCGAAAATGTCATTAAATTGAATC
>NW_017049261.1:0-227 GCF_001483705.2 Eufriesea mexicana | reverse complement strand
GCACTGTCATTTGGTGGATTTCTGCCCTCTACTATGCTCTGCTCGATTATGGGAAGGCCAGCATTATCATTCCCGTCTCACTAGGTTGTGTTAAGTTACGTTTGTTTATGTTACGATTGGTTAGGTCTGTAGAGGATAGCTTCGAATCTTCTGTCATACACTGTAACTCTATGGATTTCTGCGCTCCGCTCTCCCCTAATGTGCTTCGCTTGACGCCGTTGATGTCA
>NW_017049260.1:0-227 GCF_001483705.2 Eufriesea mexicana | reverse complement strand
CACCGACCTATCCAGACATCCATCCATACATCCATACACACATCAATACATACATCCATACATGTTCCCATACATTCACCCAAACATATATCCATACATACATCCTTACATACAACCATAAATACATCCGTACATAAGTCGATACGAACATCCATACATACATTCATGTATACATCCGCACATACTTCCATACACACATCCATGCATACATCAATACATACATCCAC
>NW_017049259.1:0-227 GCF_001483705.2 Eufriesea mexicana | reverse complement strand
AATAAGGAGGAAAGATACTATTGGCGTGCTATAGCCATTGATTTGATATAGAATATGTGTGGATAATTCAAATTTATAGTTATTTTCGACTAACATCGTGGTGAGCTAACTTTCTTTCATAAATAAGGAGGAATGATTCAATTCACTTGCTATAGCCGTCGCACTGCTGTAGAATCTGGCTGGAAAATTCAATTTTATTGACATTTTCGACTAATATCGTGGTGAGC
>NW_017049258.1:0-227 GCF_001483705.2 Eufriesea mexicana | reverse complement strand
CCCCAAGCTATAACAGTTTATCGATTTTGAATAGACCTATTTTCTGGTAAGTAGATGTCTGAAATTGCCATTGTATTGAAGGCGTTCTGCGATCTATTCACCATGCTATACCATGATATAGACTTTAAATAGACCTATTCTCTGGCAAGTAGATGGCTGTACTGGCAATTGGATTGAAGGCATTAGGCGACCTTTTCACCAAGCTACAACAGGTTATAGATTTTGAA
>NW_017049257.1:0-227 GCF_001483705.2 Eufriesea mexicana | reverse complement strand
CAGCATTGGCTGTCTCGGTACGTTAGTCTGAGTTAGGCAATGTTTGGCTATGTTCAGTTGGCTCGAGTTAGGCTTGGGTAACTCTGACTTCTGCGATATGCACTGCGATTATATAGACTTCTGCGATTCACACTCCACTAGTGTGCTCCGCTTGACTCTGGGGAGGGGGCAGAAATAGTGGTCGCGGCACGGTAGGTAGAATCAGGTTACCTTTGGTTACGTTACGG
>NW_017049256.1:0-227 GCF_001483705.2 Eufriesea mexicana | reverse complement strand
AAACGGCGATTTTCCAAATATTTTATTCATCTTCGAATCCAAAAAAACTGCCAGACTATCAAAAATATTATCGTCGAATGCAGTTTTTTGTTTTAAATCGTTGTTCCTATTGTTTACTTTAGTCTAACACAAGTTTTGCTCTTCGATGCAATGCAATTGTTTTACACGTTTTTTCTTTTACACAATGCGCGTGTACCGTGTAAAAAGAATCCCAGGTATACTCCAAT
>NW_017049255.1:0-227 GCF_001483705.2 Eufriesea mexicana | reverse complement strand
GGCAAGTAGATGGCTGTACTTGCCAATGGAATGAAGGCGTTAGACGATCTATTCACCAAGATATCTCAGGTTGCAGGTTCTGACAAGACCTATTCTCTGGAAACTGGGTGGCTGTACTTGCCATTGGATTGGTAGCGGTAGGCGATCTACTCACCAAGCTATAGCAGACAATAGATTTTGTATAGACCTATTCTGTGGCATGTAGATAGCTGTACTAGCTATTGGAT
>NW_017049254.1:0-227 GCF_001483705.2 Eufriesea mexicana | reverse complement strand
TGGGTTAGGCTATGTTTGGTTATGTTCTGTTGGTTTGGGTTAGGATTGTGTGGCAATGACTTTTCTGATATACACTGCAGTTATATGGATTTCTGAGTTCTGCTCTCTACTAATTTGTCGTGATTGGCTCTGGGGTAGCCAGCAATAGTGGTCGAGGCACGTTATGTTGAGTCAGGTTACGATTGGTTATGTTACAATTGGTTAGGTTGGGAGAGGGTAGCTTTGAC
>NW_017049253.1:0-227 GCF_001483705.2 Eufriesea mexicana | reverse complement strand
CCATTACCGCAAGTTTGAGAGCCGCCATTTCTGCGACAGACCTAACAGTGGCGCTGTAATAGCGACTCGATCAACTCGTTCTTTCTTAGATACATCATTCGTTTTACATCATATATTAACCATTTGCGGTGGTAAGAAATTCACAGACGCGTGTACCAGAATGGTCCAGTGTTTCTGTAACAATTGCCTAACGACGTGTATACCACGTGGTTGGCGATTCTGTGACA
>NW_017049252.1:0-227 GCF_001483705.2 Eufriesea mexicana | reverse complement strand
GCTATACACTGCTATACGGGCGATTTCTGCGCTCTACTGTGCTCAAGTACGATCTGCTTAGCTATCGGGAGGTCAGCAATAGTGGTCTAGTCACGTTAAGTTGTGCCAGGTTACGCTTGGTTATGTTCTATTTGACTAGGTTAGGCAAAGGTAGCTAGACTTTTGCGCTATAACGTGCTGTTCGTGGATTCCTGCGACCTACTGTGATCTAGTCTTCTCTGCCTTGC
>NW_017049251.1:0-227 GCF_001483705.2 Eufriesea mexicana | reverse complement strand
TAACATTTTCGTCTAATATTGCGGTGAGCAACCTTTCAGCGCAAATAAGGTGGAAAGATTCTATTGGTTTGCTATAGCAATTGCATTGCAGTAGAATCTGCATGAAAAGTTCAATTCTATTGACCTTCTTGGTTAGCATCGCGGTGAGCAAACGAATCTGACTAATTTCGAAGGAAAGATTCCATTGGTTTGCTTGAGCCCCTGCATTGCAGTAGAATCTGACCGGA
>NW_017049250.1:0-227 GCF_001483705.2 Eufriesea mexicana | reverse complement strand
ATTGTCATTTTCGACTAATATCTTGGTGAGATACCTTCTCTGCATGAATATGTAGCAAAGATCATATTGGCGTACTATAGCCATTGCAATGCTATGGAATCTGTCAGGAAATTACAATTTTATTCACGTATACGACTATTGTCGTGGTGAGCTAACTTTCTTGCGTAAATAAATAGGAAATATTCTATTGGCGTGCTATAGCCATTGCAATGGTAGAGAATCTGTGT
>NW_017049249.1:0-227 GCF_001483705.2 Eufriesea mexicana | reverse complement strand
AACAGTCTTATTCGCGTTAGAGGATTCAGTTGTGACATTAAATCAGATTAATCTGATTACTGTAAATGTAACTGAACATCTATGGAATTGATTGAATCTAGTAATTGTCAATCGGCTGTCAACTGTCTTATTATTTATATTCGGGTAAACCTAGAATTTTCCTTTACTCGTTGAAAAGCATTTGTTAAGACACGTGGTCTGAATATATATTTTTGATTATTATAATT
>NW_017049248.1:0-227 GCF_001483705.2 Eufriesea mexicana | reverse complement strand
AACATACTAGAGCACTGTATGGCGCTGAAACCGACAAAATAGCAATGAATGGCACAAAAGTCAGTCTATTCCATTCAAACGTAACCAAACCATGACTAGCCAGACGTAACATACGTCAAACAACCTTGCCGCAGCCAATATTCCTGGCGTCTATACAGACACACGCAGAGTGTGTTAGCGCACAGCACAACGCAGAAGTCCATAGGATAGCATTGTGTAGCACAAAA
>NW_017049247.1:0-227 GCF_001483705.2 Eufriesea mexicana | reverse complement strand
AAAATATGTGATTCCATTTAAAAAAATATCAATGAACTTTATATGTTCTTTACAAGGAAACCAGTATCATTAGAATATGCCTCTTTCGAAATTATTCAATTTCATCTGAAACATTTATCATTATGCATAATAATAATGACGTATATCTGGCAATATGTGCTGATTGACTCCTCTAATAAGGAGAGTGCAAGTCCTTCTGTTCATAGATTTAGTTGAAACTTTGTAGG
>NW_017049246.1:0-227 GCF_001483705.2 Eufriesea mexicana | reverse complement strand
CCAACAGCTACAGCAAACCAATCGAATTCTTTCTCCATATTTCTTTAAAAAAGGTATTTCACCCCGAAGTCAGTCGAAGATGTCAATATAAATGTGCTTTCTAGTCAAATTCGGTTGAGTTGCAGTGGCTGTAGCAAACCAATAGAATTCCTCCTCCTTGTTTATGTACAAAAGTTAAATCACCAAGATATTAGTCGAAAATGTCAATATAAATGAACTTTCCAGTC
>NW_017049245.1:0-227 GCF_001483705.2 Eufriesea mexicana | reverse complement strand
CTATAATATTGTCAGCTGGCTCTGGCATGGTCTCCAATATCGGTCTCGGTACGTTACGTCGAGGCAGGTTACGTTCGGGTGGGTTGGGTTTATCTAAGTTTGGTTAGGATAGCTCCAACCATTGCGATTTACTTTGCTATTATCTGGATTTCTGCCACCTACTACCAAATTCTGCTGCTTGTCTCTGTGGAGGGCAGCAACGGTGGCTTCCACACGTTAGGTTGATT
>NW_017049244.1:0-227 GCF_001483705.2 Eufriesea mexicana | reverse complement strand
GCAAGAAAGTTAGCTCGCCACGATATTAGTCGAAAATGTCAATAAAATTGAATTTTACATCCACATACTATAGAATGCAATTGCTATAGCTGGCCAATGGAATATTTCCTCCTTATTTATGCAAGAAGATTACCACACTACGATATAAGTCGAAATTGTCAATGAAATTGTATTTTCGAGCCAGATTCTATAGCACTGCTATGGGTACAGCGTGCCAATACAATCCT
>NW_017049243.1:0-227 GCF_001483705.2 Eufriesea mexicana | reverse complement strand
TATAAATAAAAGTTTCTGGAACTAAATAACAAATGTAAGACATCTAAATAACAAATACTAGATGTCTAAAAATATATACAGATGCATCAAAGACGGAATCAGAAACAGCTCTTGCAGTCATTACAGAAAGTCAGGCAATTAAAGTAAAACTTCCGAAAAGTACATCAATAGCATATGCTATTTTATATGCGTTAGGAATGGTCAGCACGAGTAGTTCTCTCAACTTA
>NW_017049242.1:0-227 GCF_001483705.2 Eufriesea mexicana | reverse complement strand
GATGTATGGGTGGGTGCTTGTATGGATCGATGGATGTATGGTCCGATGTATGTATGGATGGGACGATGTATGGATTCATGGATGTGTAGAAAGGTGGAGGTATGAATGGATTTATGTATGGTTGAATGGTTGTATGGATGGATGGATGTATGGATGGATTGAGTTTTGGATCGACGGATGTACGGATGTATGGATGTCTGGACGGATGGATGGATGGATGTATGAAT
>NW_017049241.1:0-227 GCF_001483705.2 Eufriesea mexicana | reverse complement strand
TCTGAAGCATTGCAATGGCTACAGCTCGCCAATAGTATCCTTCCTCCTTTTTTATGCAAGAAACCTAGCTCACCACGATATTAGTCGAAAATGTCGTTAAATTGAATTTCCAAACACATTCTACGTCAATGCAATGGCAATAGCACGCCAATAGCATCTTTACCCCTTAGTTATGTAAGAAAGTTAGCTCACCACGATATTAGCCGGAAATGCAATAAAATTGTGTT
>NW_017049240.1:0-227 GCF_001483705.2 Eufriesea mexicana | reverse complement strand
GTCGTAACCATGATAAACGTAACCAAACTCAACCCAATGTACGGCGGCCGCTATGTCTGACATGCCCACATCAATGCCGGGCATATTAGAGCACAGAAGAAAGCAGGAATCTACCGAATAACAGTGCACAGCACGAAAGGCACAGCCACCTTAACTAAACATAACCCACCCTAACCAAACCAAGCGTAACCTAGCACAACATGTCGCTCCACGACAGCCATTGCTGG
>NW_017049239.1:0-227 GCF_001483705.2 Eufriesea mexicana | reverse complement strand
TCCACCGAAAAGCAGAATCCAGCACAGAAGTCCCAGGTAACCTACCCTAACCAAACCAAGTATTACACAACCAAACGCCACGTAACTTAGACTAACGTGCTGAGACCAATACTGCTGGCCTCCCCGGAGCCAAGCAGAATATGCCAGAGCACAGTAGAGCACATAAAATCTCCCAATAGCAGTGCATAGCGCAAAAGTCAAAGCCACCATAGCAATACCTAACATAA
>NW_017049238.1:0-227 GCF_001483705.2 Eufriesea mexicana | reverse complement strand
CAAGCCCTCGCAACCTAGCACAACGAAACGTAACATAACACAAGCTGAAGTGGCGGGAGTACTTTTACTGGCCGCCCCAGAGCCAAGCAGAGCATATCATAGTACAGTAGAACGCCGAAATTCACCAAACAGCGGAACATGGCACAAAAGTCTAAGCTACTCTATCCTAACATAACCAAACGTAGCATAAGCAAACGTACCGCAACTCAAACTAACGGGCCAAGACC
>NW_017049237.1:0-227 GCF_001483705.2 Eufriesea mexicana | reverse complement strand
TTAATCGAAAATTAAATATTTCTGTCACGTGCAATTTTCTCGCAATCGAGTAACAGCGTAGGGCGTTAAAACGCGAAATGTCGCGTTAAACTCGAATTTAACCCCTCGTCGCGATACAAGTACCTTCGAGATCATTAAACGTACCACCTGATCGCTCCTCGTTCCATCCTCTTTTCCACCGACGAATCATCCCTCGATCCAACGATCACTCGAGATCCGACGAAGAG
>NW_017049236.1:0-227 GCF_001483705.2 Eufriesea mexicana | reverse complement strand
TCAAAATCTATAACCTGTTGTAGCTTGGTGAATAGATCGTCTAACGCCATCAATCCAATGGCAAGTACAGCCATCTTCCTGCCACAGGATAAGTCTTTCCAAAATCTATAAGCTGCTATAGTTTGGTGATTAGATCGCATAACGCCTTCAATCGAATGGCAAGTGCAGCTATCTACTTGCCAGAGAATGGGTCTATTCAATATCTATAATCTGTTATAGCTTGGTGA
>NW_017049235.1:0-227 GCF_001483705.2 Eufriesea mexicana | reverse complement strand
TTTGTTATACTAAATTATATTTTATTAGGATGTTCTGAAATAATTTTCTTTTTTAATTAGTATGATGTATGAAAATATGTGAGATACATGTGTAAAATGTAATATGCATGGTGTGTAAAATGTGCATTATATTATAATAGTTTCTTCTTTTAGTGAGTTTATTTTGTCAAAGTGTATGGCAGATGCACTTATTTGATATCTGGAAGATACTATATCTGTTGTAATTT
>NW_017049234.1:0-227 GCF_001483705.2 Eufriesea mexicana | reverse complement strand
CCTTACCTGCCGTGACCTTACCTGGACTGGCCTTGCCTGATCAGACCTTGCCTAACCTAACCCAACCAGGTCTGGCCTGGCATGACCTGGCCTTGCCTGGCGTGTCCCGACGTGACCAGACCTGCCCTGACCTATCCTGGCCTGACCTGTCATCACCTGACCTAACCTGACCTCACCTGACACGACACGGAATATCCTAGCCTGGATTGACTTGAACTGACCTTACC
>NW_017049233.1:0-227 GCF_001483705.2 Eufriesea mexicana | reverse complement strand
CAGTAGAATCTGGCTGGAAATTTCAATTTTATTGACATTTTCGTCTAATATCGTGGTGAGCAATCTTTCTTGCATAAACAAGGAGGAGAGATTATATTGGCCAGCTATAACCATTGCAATGCTATAGAATCTGGTCGGAAAATTCAATTTTATTGACATGTTCTAATAATATTCTGGTGCCCTACCTTTCTTGCACAAATAAGGAGGAAATATTCTTTTGTCGTGCT
>NW_017049232.1:0-227 GCF_001483705.2 Eufriesea mexicana | reverse complement strand
CATACATACATCCGTCCATACATCCATACAACCATACATACATCCATACATACATCGATACATGCATCCATACATCCATCCTTCCAAACATCCATCCACTCATACATCCAGCCATCCATACAACCATACATATATAGATCCATACGTCCTCACATCCATACACCCATCCATACATACATGCATCCGCACATCCTCCCATCCTTTCACTCACACTTCAGTCCATCCAC
>NW_017049231.1:0-227 GCF_001483705.2 Eufriesea mexicana | reverse complement strand
TTTTCAGCTTTGCTCTGGGAAGAGCAGCAATAGTGGCCTCGGCGCGTAGCGCTGATTCATGTTTCGTTTGGCTAGGTTGGGTTAGGCAATATTTGGTCAGGATAGCACTAAACTTTTTAGCTGTACATTGCTATTCGGCGGAATTCTGAGCTCTACAGTGCTCGAGTAGGTCCTGCTTTGCCCCGAAGAGGACAAATATAGTGGTGCAGGCACGGTAGGTTGTATTA
>NW_017049230.1:0-227 GCF_001483705.2 Eufriesea mexicana | reverse complement strand
TGACTTTCTTGGCATAGACTGTTATACGGTGGTTATCCGCGCTCCACTTAGCTCTACAATACTATACTAGTCCCTGGGTAGGACAGCAATAGTAGTAGCTGCACGTTAGGTTGTGTTAGTTTACGTTTGGTTATGCTACGATGGGTTTGGTTAGGTGACGATAGCTTTGACTTTTGTGATATGCACTGCTATACGGTAGATTTCGGCGTTCGACTGTAACCTGACTT
>NW_017049229.1:0-227 GCF_001483705.2 Eufriesea mexicana | reverse complement strand
TTGCCTGACCTGGCCTGACCTGGCCTGACCTGGCCTGACCTGAACTGACCTGAACTGACCTTAGCTGACCTGACATTACCTGACTTCGACCTGACCTCTCCCGACTTTTACCGGCCAACTTGAACTGACCTGACCAGACATGACATGGCCTGGCCTCACCTTACCAGAATTGACATGACCTTACCTGACCTGACCTGACCTGACCTGATCTGACCTGACCTGACCTG
>NW_017049228.1:0-227 GCF_001483705.2 Eufriesea mexicana | reverse complement strand
ATTGTATTCACGGCACGTTATGCTTAGTTAGGCTACGTTCGGCAAGGTTAGGTTAGGACTTGTCAGTTTAAGATATCTTTGACTTTTATGCTGCACACTGAAACGCTGTGGATTACTGCGCTCTACTGTGATCTTGTATATTCTGCTTGGCTCTGTGGAGGCAAGCAATAATGGTCTCGGCACGATAGGTTGAGTTAAGATAAGCTTGGCTTGGCTAGGTTCGGGTA
>NW_017049227.1:0-227 GCF_001483705.2 Eufriesea mexicana | reverse complement strand
ATCGCATACCGCCTCCAAATAAATGGCAAGTACAGCCATCTACTTGCCAAACGATAGGTTTATACAAAATATATAATCTGTAGTAGCTTCGTGAATAGTTCGCTTATCGCCTTCCACGCAATAGCAAGTACAGCCATCTAGTTGACAGGGAATGGGTCTGATAATATCTATAACCTGATATAGCTTGGTGAATATATCGCCGAACGCCTTCAGCCCAATGGCAAGTA
>NW_017049226.1:0-227 GCF_001483705.2 Eufriesea mexicana | reverse complement strand
TTGGATCGCTTTAACTTTTCTGCTTTACACAGCGATTCTATAGATGTCTGCGCCCTTCTCTTCTCTAATATGCTCTGAAATTTACGGGGAGGCCAGCAGTAGTGGTAGCGGCACGTAAGGCTGTGCCATATTACGTTCCGCCCGGTTAGGTTAGGTTTGGCTATTATGTGTTTGACTCTGGTGATATGCACTGCTATTCGTTGAATTTCTGCGATCTGCTGCGCTCT
>NW_017049225.1:0-227 GCF_001483705.2 Eufriesea mexicana | reverse complement strand
TATACTGTAGGAAAGGATTTCAATGAAACTATGCTCTTTGCTGCTGAGTAACTTCTTTATTCTTCGTATGCGGGCCGAATAATGCCCCAAAACACATCCCTCGTTGTTTTATAGGGCGTGTCCCCTCTCCGTCGCCTTGTCTTCGCGGGTCCGTAGCCTCTTCCGCTGAGCTCCAGTCCAGACGTCCCAGCTTGGCGTCTAGCATCCCCATTTGTGGCTCTTGTCCT
>NW_017049224.1:0-227 GCF_001483705.2 Eufriesea mexicana | reverse complement strand
TAATTTTCACACCAAGTTTTCCTCGTTTCAAAATTTTCCACATGCCCAAATTAAAATATTAAATTATCGAATCTGTCTTCTTCTAACCTTTTACCCTTATCAATCACACATTCATTCTCACTCAGGAACATTTTACAAAAATTTTTCTTTCTTTGTTTTCAGTTCTATTAATATAATAACATATTCTCGTTCACTCAATTTTCACATCAACTTTCCCGCATTTAAAA
>NW_017049223.1:0-227 GCF_001483705.2 Eufriesea mexicana | reverse complement strand
CGATAGCTCGCTCCTCGATCTTCCACGCTTCTTCCACGTCCTCCACGTCCATCCGCTCTCCCGACTCGCGTCCCCGATCTCCGTTACGCGCGCGTACGCGTCGCAGCTGGGATCTCTGATCGAAGATCCTCCGCATCGACGGACAGGGACGATCGCGGGGTCCAGGAATGGGGAGATTTTTCGTGGACGAGCGTCGCGACGCCCCGCGCGAGGTCACGAGTCCGTGG
>NW_017049222.1:0-227 GCF_001483705.2 Eufriesea mexicana | reverse complement strand
GTCTCGGCACGTTAGATTCAGTTAGGACACGGTTGGATATATTGCGTTTGGATATGTTAGGATCGGACAGCTTTGACTATTTTGTCGCGGACTGTTATTCGGCGGATTCCTACCCTCTACATTGCCCTATCATAATCTGCTCGAACCTGGGTATGCCAGCAATCGGCGTCCCGGCACGTTAGGTTTAGTTATGCTACGTTCGGTTAAGTTACGTTTGGTTAGGGTAA
>NW_017049221.1:0-227 GCF_001483705.2 Eufriesea mexicana | reverse complement strand
AGCCTGGATTAGCTCGGGCCCAGGTCCGATGTTTCGGTCCTGGTCTGATCACGTATCGTTCACATGCAGCTGTTTATATTTCCTGTCAATTTTCGTTGAACGGAGTATAGAGCAGGGACCAATAAATCACCCCTGAGACGATGGGCATGTCGGCCCAATTTGCTTAAACATCCGTCGCCACCAAAAGACGTCGAAACCGATACACACCCCTAACATTATTCACAAGC
>NW_017049220.1:0-227 GCF_001483705.2 Eufriesea mexicana | reverse complement strand
GTTGATTTCTGCGTCCTACAATGTTCTGCTATACTCTGATCGGCTGTTGTGAGGCCAGCAGTTATAATCGTGGCACCACAGTTTGGGTTACGTTACCATAGCTTTGACTTTTGTGCTCTACACTGCTCTTCGGTGGATTTCTGCGCCCGACTCTGATCTAATAAGTTCTGCTTGGCTCTGTGGAGGCCAGCAATTGTGGCGGCCGTAGATTATGCTGAGCTTGGTTG
>NW_017049219.1:0-227 GCF_001483705.2 Eufriesea mexicana | reverse complement strand
GTTTTTGGTAATTTAGAATTTAATTTGAATATCTTATTGTAGCAATTTTTGATATCTAATATACTTGTATTATTTGTTACGTTTAGGGTGCAATTTAATAGTGATTCTAGTTCTGATATAGAAGTCTCTTATGGGAAAGAATTAATTTTAATTAGGTCATTCTCAATTGGAATGCAACCATTTTGAAAACAAATTATGGTAATTTAGATTTTGATCTGAGAATTTGG
>NW_017049218.1:0-227 GCF_001483705.2 Eufriesea mexicana | reverse complement strand
GGTAGCTTTTTTGAATAAATAAGGAGGAAAGATTCTATTGGCGTGCTATAGTCATTGCAATGCCATAGAATCATGCTGGAAAATTAAATTTTATTGTCATTTGCGACTAATATCTTGGTGAGATACCTTCTCTGCATAAATATGTAGCAAAGATCCTACTGGCGTACTATAGCCATTGCAATGCTATGGAATCTGTCTGGAAATTACAACTTTATTCACATATACGA
>NW_017049217.1:0-227 GCF_001483705.2 Eufriesea mexicana | reverse complement strand
CGTGGTGAGTTAACTTTCTCGCATATATAAGGAGGATTGACTCTAATGGCGTGCTATAGGCATAGCAATGCAATAGAATCTTGCTGGAAATCTCAATTTCATTGACATTTTCGACTAATATCGTGGCGAGCGAACTTTCTTGCATAAACAAGGAGGAAAGATTCTATAGGCAAGCTATAACCATTGCAATGCTGCAGAATCTGGCTGGAAAGTTCAATTTTATTGGC
>NW_017049216.1:0-227 GCF_001483705.2 Eufriesea mexicana | reverse complement strand
TCAAAGCTATCCTAGCCTAACATTGCCAATCGTAACCTACCTGATCCTAACGTGCCTAGACCACCTTTGCTGAAACCCGCAGAGGCAATCTGAATATGCCAGAGCACATTTGGGCGCAGAATTCGGACGCATTGGAATATAAAGCACAAAAGACGATGCATCCTCTCCTAACCTAACGAATCATAGCATACCCAAGCGAAACCAAACTCAACCTAATGTGCAGCGAC
>NW_017049215.1:0-227 GCF_001483705.2 Eufriesea mexicana | reverse complement strand
GGTTTAGTTAGTGCCCGTTTGGTTAGGTTAGGTCAGGTCAGGTTAGGATTGAATATATTTGCCGCTTCTGTTTTCCCTGCTATTTGGTGGCTCTGCGCGCCCTACTGTGCTCTAGCATATTCTACTTAGCTCTTGGGCATCCAGAAATCGTGGTCTCGCTACGATAGGTCTAGTTATGGTAAGTTCGGTTATGTTATGTTTGGTTCTGGTACGATATGGTAGCTTCG
>NW_017049214.1:0-227 GCF_001483705.2 Eufriesea mexicana | reverse complement strand
CAATTGTAAATATCTCCAGCCATAAACGAAATATACTTTGATTATTTTAGAAATACTGTGGCACTAAATCATCTGTGATCAAATTATTCCAGCGGCCAGAGTACTGTGATTATGGCTGTTCTGAGTACTGTATCTAATGTCAGCATATCGAGCGCTAATGTACCTCTCTATTGTCATTCTGGAATTGATGTATAACTTATATCGGCATTGAACAGGTTAAACGAACG
>NW_017049213.1:0-227 GCF_001483705.2 Eufriesea mexicana | reverse complement strand
ATTCTGCTGTACACTCCGATTCTGTGGATTTCTGCGCTCTACTGTCCTGCAATACGTTCTGCTGCGCCCTGAGAAGGGAAGCAATAGGGGTCTCGTCACGTTAGGAAAGGTTAGGTTACGTTTGCATAGGATAAGTTATGGCTGTTTTGACTTTAGTGCTGTAAAATGATATACGGTGGACTTCTGCGCTGTAATGCTCTCTAATATGTTCCGGATGGCTATAAGGA
>NW_017049212.1:0-227 GCF_001483705.2 Eufriesea mexicana | reverse complement strand
CATTTGAAAATACACTACTGAGTACGGTAATTAACAGTGCTATGGACATTGTATTAATCATTCCTCTGATCATGCATTATGTATTGCATTTCTACAATTATCGATGTTTAGATCAATTATAGGTGGAGACATTTGCAATTGAAGTTACAGTACTGAGCATACCAATCTACAGATTACAATTGTCACTTGATTAGGCTATTCACTGATAACCTAACATATACAGCAAT
>NW_017049211.1:0-227 GCF_001483705.2 Eufriesea mexicana | reverse complement strand
ACGATATTAGTTAAAAATGTTAATGTAATTGAGCTTTCCAAACAGATTCTACTGCATTGCAATCTCTATAGCACGTGAATGGAATCTACCCCGCTTAATTAGGCAAGAATGGTAGCTCACCAGGATGATAGTCGAAACTGTCAATAATATTGAACTTTCCAGCAAGATTCTATAGCATTGCAAGGCCAATAGCACGCCAATAGAATCATTCCTCCTTATTTATGCGA
>NW_017049210.1:0-227 GCF_001483705.2 Eufriesea mexicana | reverse complement strand
TGTGTTTGGAAAATACAAATTTATTGACATTTTCGAATATCAACGTTGTGAGCTAACTTTCTTCCATATATAAGGAGGGAAGATACAATTCACTTGCTATAGTCGACGCAGTGCTGTAGAATATGGCTGGAAGATTCAATTTTATTGACATCTTAGACCAATACCGTTGTGAGCCACCTTTCATGCATAAATAAGGAGGAATAATTCTATTGGCGTGCTATAGGCAT
>NW_017049209.1:0-227 GCF_001483705.2 Eufriesea mexicana | reverse complement strand
TGCTCTGCTTGTTTCTGGGGAAGCGAGCAATAGTGGCCTCCAAACGTTAGGCTGTGAAATATATCGTTTGGTTATGCTACGTTCCGATAGGTTTGGATGGGGCAGCTTTGACTTTCATGCTGTACACCGCTATTCGGTGGATTTATGCGCTGCACATTGCTCTTATATGTTCTGCTTGGCTCTGGGGAGAGCTGCAACTGTGGTCTCGGAACGTTAGGATGAGTTAG
>NW_017049208.1:0-227 GCF_001483705.2 Eufriesea mexicana | reverse complement strand
ATATCCCAACCTTGCCAAACGTATCAAATACATACGTAGCCTAGCTAAACCTAATATGACGGGTCCACTGCTGCAGGCGTCCCTAATGCCAAGCACAATATAGTAGAGCACGGTAGGTGAATAGTATCCAACACATAATAGCGTATAGTACGAAAGTCCAAGCAATCTTAACCGAAATTAACCTATCCTAATCAAACCAAGTGTAACCTAACACAAGCTTACGTGCC
>NW_017049207.1:0-227 GCF_001483705.2 Eufriesea mexicana | reverse complement strand
CGCTACCAATCACTCGTATAAAAATTTACCATAACCCCTGTCCAAAACCCCCCAAAAATGGCGTCGCTAAAAAATTCGAATTGCGAAGTCGAAAATGTCCCATGGAAGGAACCTAGACCCAAATACCCAAACCTCCCAAGCTCCAAACTCGCCATTTCAACTTGCAATCTCTTCTCCAGAGTCCTACCCAACTCGCAAGCCTCAAAATTCAACGATATCCGAAAAGG
>NW_017049206.1:0-227 GCF_001483705.2 Eufriesea mexicana | reverse complement strand
GCTTGCTTGCATAGGTATGGAGGAGAGACCCTTTTGGCGTGCTATATCCATTGCAATGATATGTAATGTGCCTGGCAGTTTCTATTTTAGGGACATTTTCAACTAATATCGTGGTGAGCCATCTTTCTTGCGTAGATAAGGCGGAAAGATTCTAATGGCGTGCCATTGGCATTGCAATGCTATAGAATTTTGCTGGAAAATACAATTTTATTGTCATTTTCAGCTAA
>NW_017049205.1:0-227 GCF_001483705.2 Eufriesea mexicana | reverse complement strand
CCGAAATCCATGGGATCGCAGTGCATATCAGAAAAGTCGATGCTACTCAAGCCCAACCCAAGCAAACAGAACATATACAAACATAGCATTACTCAACCTTACCTGCCGAGTCCGCTATTGCTGCCCACCGCAGAACCGAGCAGGACATACTAGGGAACAGTGGCGCGCAGAAATCCACCGAATGACAGTGTATAGCACAATAGTTTAGGCTATTCTAACCAAACTTA
>NW_017049204.1:0-227 GCF_001483705.2 Eufriesea mexicana | reverse complement strand
TATAAAAAAAATAAAGTGTATAAGTGTAAAAATTCGAAAATTGAGAAATTAATAAAAATGACAATGTAATAAGTTAGAATGAATGAAACGATGTAGGAAAGTGTAAAAATTTGTATGTGTCATAACGTTATTTATCGAGTTATTACCGAAAGATCTCCAGTCTTGTCCCTTCGGTCAGACCGAAAGGGACGATCCCAGTCGTATCGCTTCCAACCGGCCGAAGGGGA
>NW_017049203.1:0-227 GCF_001483705.2 Eufriesea mexicana | reverse complement strand
ATAACTCAATATGACGAGCGTCAAGAACTGCTCCTGTCCTCCCCAGAGCCAAGCAAAATGTAGCAGAACACGGTAGACCACAGGGATCCACCTAAGAGTAGTGTATAACACGATAGTCAAGGCAATCAGTACCTAACCAAAGCTATCAAAGCCTAACCAAGCGCAGCCTAACCCAAACGTACGTGCGCAGACCACAATTACCTGCCCCAGAGCCCTGCAGAGTATAG
>NW_017049202.1:0-227 GCF_001483705.2 Eufriesea mexicana | reverse complement strand
CCTGACATTACCAAACGTAACCTAACCAAACGCATAACTGAACGCAACGTGCCGAGAACACTGTTGCTGACATCCCCACATCCAAGTAGAATACAGTAGAGGACAATAGATTACAGAAATCCAACGAAGGACAGTGTACGGCACGATAGTCAGAGATACGCTCTCGAAACTTAGCCCAACATAACATAACCAAACATAATCTAACTCAAAATAACGTGCCACGGAAA
>NW_017049201.1:0-227 GCF_001483705.2 Eufriesea mexicana | reverse complement strand
ATAGGATCTGGCTGGAAAATTCAATTCTATTGACGTTTTCGGCTAATATCGTGGTGACCTAACTTTCTTGCATACGGAAGGAAGAAATATCTTATTGGCGAGATATAGCATATGCAATGATATAGAATCTGGCTGGAAAATTCAATTTTATGACATTTTCGACAAATATCGCGGTGACATAACTTTCCTGCATATATAAGGAGGAAAGGTTCTACTGGTGTGCTATA
>NW_017049200.1:0-227 GCF_001483705.2 Eufriesea mexicana | reverse complement strand
ATGCAAAGAAGATAGCTCACCACGGTATTAGTCGAAAATGTCAATAAAATTGAACTTTCCAGCTCGATTCTGCAGCATTGCTGTGGCTATAGCGCGCCAGAAGGATCTTTCCTCCTTACTTATGCAATGGAATCTGGCTCACCACGATATTATTCGAAAATCTTAATAAAATTGTATTTTCCGGCCAGATTCTATAGCATTGCAATGGTTATAGCTTGCCAATATTA
>NW_017049199.1:0-227 GCF_001483705.2 Eufriesea mexicana | reverse complement strand
ATTGAATTTTCCACCCAGATTCTATAGCATTGCAATGCCAATAGCACGCCAATAGTATCCTTCTTCCTTATTAATGCAAGAAAATCAACTCACCACGATATGACTCGAAAACGTCAATACAATTGAATTTGCCGGCCACATTCTGCAGCATTGCAATGGCTACTGCACGCCAAAAGGATATTTCCTGCATACTTATGCTAGGAAGCTGGCTAACCACCATATTAGTC
>NW_017049198.1:0-227 GCF_001483705.2 Eufriesea mexicana | reverse complement strand
TTCTAAGCCATTATCTCCTAACCTAACCAAGATTAACATAAGCAAACGTACCTAGACCCAACCAAGCGTGCCGAGGTCACTTTTGCTGGCATTCCTACAGCCAAGCAAGATATACTGGAGCACAGTAGAGCGCAGAAATGCGCATATAGCTGTGAATATCACAGAAGTCACAGCTATCCGTGCCTGCCCCATGTTAACATAACCTAACCAAACGTAGTCCAACTCAA
>NW_017049197.1:0-227 GCF_001483705.2 Eufriesea mexicana | reverse complement strand
GCTTGTCCCTGGCAAAGACTGCAATAGTGGTCTCGGTACATTATGCTGAGTTAGGCAACGTTTAGTTGAGTTCGGTTAGGTCAGGTTAGGATAGGATCTACTCTGCTCTAGTATATTCTGCTTGGCTCTGGGGAGCTCAGCAGTAGTGGTGTGGGGCGGTAAGTTTGAGTTATGTCACGTTCGGTTATGCTGCGTTTGGTTAGGTCAGGCTAGAACAGCTTTTTCTT
>NW_017049196.1:0-227 GCF_001483705.2 Eufriesea mexicana | reverse complement strand
CCTAACTCAACCTAACGCCCCGAAAACGCCATTGCTGCCTTTCCGAGAGCCAAGCAGGACATACTACAGCCCAGTGGGGTGCAGGAGTCCACCGAGTAGCAGTGTACAGCACAAAAGTTAAAACTACCCTATGCAAATTTATTCTAACCCAACTTAACGGAACGTACACTGACTCAACTTAACGTGCCTGTACCACTGTTACTGGCCTTCCCGGAGCCAAGCTGAAA
>NW_017049195.1:0-227 GCF_001483705.2 Eufriesea mexicana | reverse complement strand
TTTAACCAGCGAAACGTAACATATACAACCGTAACTTAACTAAACCTTACACGACGAGACGACAATTTCTGGCCACCACATATACAAGCAGAATGTACAAGAGTTCCGTAGCGTGCAGAAACTCACCGCGTTGCAGTGAATAGCACAAAAGCCGCAGATGCCCAAATCTAACCAGACATATACTGGCCTAACCAAACACAGCATAACCCAGCATGACGTGCTGCGAC
>NW_017049194.1:0-227 GCF_001483705.2 Eufriesea mexicana | reverse complement strand
ATTGCGATTGGTTACGTTAGGAGATGATAGCTCTGACTTTAGAGATCTAATCAGCTATTAGGTTGATTTCTGCGCCATACAGCGCCCTATCATGTTCAGCTTGGCTCTGGGAAGGCCAGCAATAGTGGTCTCGTCACGTGGGTTTGAGTTATGTTGAGCTTCCATAACGTAGGTTGGGAAGGCTTGGTTAGGGTTTCAATGACTTTTCTGCTATGGACTGCCTTTCG
>NW_017049193.1:0-227 GCF_001483705.2 Eufriesea mexicana | reverse complement strand
TCTTTGACTTTTGTGCTCAGCACGGCTATGCTGTGGACTTCTGGGCACCATTGTGCTCTAGCACAATCTGCTTGGCTCTGTGATGCCAGAAATAGTCCTCTCAGAACTTTAGGTGCCCTTGCGTTAGGTTCGGTTTGCTTAGGTTAGTCTGAGTTGGGTTAGGGTAGCTTTGACTTCTCTGCTATACATTGTCGTACGTTGGACATCTGCGCGCTACTCTCCTCTAA
>NW_017049192.1:0-227 GCF_001483705.2 Eufriesea mexicana | reverse complement strand
TTACAATGCTATGCTGTGGATTTCAACGTCGTACATTGCTCTGCTGATATCTGCTTGGTTTCCATGAGGCCTGAAATGGTGGTCGTTGCACCCCAGGTAGGGGAACGATGCGTTTGTATACGTAGCGTTTGGTCAGGATAGGAGGGGATAGTTATAACTTTTGCGCTGTACACTGTTATTCGGTGGATTCCTGCCATCTACTCTGCTACACGCTAATCTGCTTTGCT
>NW_017049191.1:0-227 GCF_001483705.2 Eufriesea mexicana | reverse complement strand
TTTTCGTTGGATTTCTGCGCTCCACTGTGCTCTAATATGCTCTGCTTGGCGCTGGGGAAGCCAGCAGTAGTGATAGCGGCATGATATGTTGAGCCTTCTTCGTTTGGTTAGGCTATGTTTGTCTGGTCTAGGTTTGGATAGCTGTGACTTTTCTGCTATACACTGCGATTGTACGGATTCATGCACTCCACCCCCTCTAATATTTACCGTTTGGCGCTTGAGAAGCC
>NW_017049190.1:0-227 GCF_001483705.2 Eufriesea mexicana | reverse complement strand
GCGACACTTGCTGGACTTCCCGCAGCCAAGCTGAATACACTAGAGCACAGTAGAGCGCAGAAATCCACCGAAAAGCATTGTATAACACAAAAGTGAAAGCTATCCTCTCCTAACCTAACCAAGCGTAACATAACCAAACCTAACAAATATCAACCCAATGTGCCGAGATCACTATTGCTGCCCTCCCCAGGGCCTAGCAGGACATATTAGAGGGGAGCAGGGAGATG
>NW_017049189.1:0-227 GCF_001483705.2 Eufriesea mexicana | reverse complement strand
ATAGAATCCTTCCTCCTTATTTACGCAACAAAACCAGCTCTCCACGATATTAGTCGAAAATGTGTATAAAATTGAATTTTCCAAACAGATTCTACTGGATTGCAATTGATATAGCATGCCAATAGAATCTTTGCTCCTTATTGTTGCAACAAAATTAGCTCACAACGATATTAGTTGATAATGTCAATAAAATTGAATTTTCCAGTCAAATTCTATAGCATTGTAAT
>NW_017049188.1:0-227 GCF_001483705.2 Eufriesea mexicana | reverse complement strand
AGAGAATAGGTCTATTCAAAATCTATAACCTGTTATAGCTTGGTGAAGAGATCGCGTATCGCATCAAATCGAATGGCAAGAACAGCCATCTAATTGCCAGAGAATAGGGCTATTCAAGATATATAATCTGTTATAGCTTGGAGAATACATCGCCTATCGCCTTCATTCCAATGGCAAGTACAGCCATCTACTTGCCAGAGAATATGTCTAATCAAAATATATAATCT
>NW_017049187.1:0-227 GCF_001483705.2 Eufriesea mexicana | reverse complement strand
GCCTATTTATTCGTCGAATATCCCTCGATAGTTACACAACCGATAGCTTTAATGGACGATAACGTAATCTTTCAGTTACTTTGGTTCCTATCAATTATTCAATTGAAGTGAAACACAGGCGGATCGATCTGCTCGTAATAACAAATACGAGTCTCGTTTCTTCAGGCTATTCGTGGATCAATCAATCGCCCTAATCTCCCAATAATGGACAAGTCAGTAATCCATCT
>NW_017049186.1:0-227 GCF_001483705.2 Eufriesea mexicana | reverse complement strand
TACATTCTGCTTGCACCTGTGGGGGCCACCAATAATGGTCTCGTCGTGTTAGATTGAGCTGTGATAGGTTAGGTTACGGTTGGGTATGTTGGGCTTGGAGAGGATAGGATGGGATAGTTTAGACTTTCGTGCTATACACAGCTATCCGCGGATAACTGCGCTCCACTGTGTTCCAACATTCCCTGCTTGGCTCTGGCGTGGCCAGCAATAGTGGCCTCGGCACGTTA
>NW_017049185.1:0-227 GCF_001483705.2 Eufriesea mexicana | reverse complement strand
ATTTTTAATTAGAGGTTTGAGAATGATATTGTCGTGGTAGATTTTGTGTTAAAAATGGCACTATCAGGTGGATGGTAGTATGAATGTAAGAAATGACCATTTTTGTGATAGTTTTAAGTAACTTTGTTTTATTTCGTTTATAGTTAATATCCTTTGCACGAGGCTAGAATTTTTATTATAGCTGACGCTTTGGAATTTGATAATGCATTTTATTGCAGGGTAGATGA
>NW_017049184.1:0-227 GCF_001483705.2 Eufriesea mexicana | reverse complement strand
ATTTTTATAGTTAATGGTTGTTCTAACACTTTTATAGGTAACTGTCACCTTCTTCGTTCTGAACAACATTGAAATGGTACCTGATAGTCTTATGACATCCTATTTTTAGATATGCAGCATTCCAAAGACTATTGACCGTTTAGATATTAATATTTTGTTAATAGCTTCGAGTCTTACTTGATCTTTATAGTTAATGGTTGTTCTAACACTGCTATAGATAACTATTA
>NW_017049183.1:0-227 GCF_001483705.2 Eufriesea mexicana | reverse complement strand
CGAGCTAACTTTCTTGCATAAATAATGAGGAAAGAATCTATTGGCGTGGTATAGCCATTGCAATTCTGTAGAATCTGTCTGGAAAATTCAATTTTAATGCCATTTTCGACTAATATCGTGGTGAGCTAACTTTCTTGTATAAATAAAGAGGAACGATACTATTTCCGTGCCATAGCCATTACAATGCTATAGAATCTGCCTCGAAAATTCAACTTTATTGACATTTT
>NW_017049182.1:0-227 GCF_001483705.2 Eufriesea mexicana | reverse complement strand
ATGGCTGTAGTTGCCATTGGATTGAAGGCGTTATGCGATCTATTCACCACGCTATAACAGATTGTAGATTTTAAATAGACCTATTCTCTGGCAAGTAGATCGCTGTACCTTCCATTGGATTGAAGGCGTTATGCGACCTATTCACCAAGCTATAACAGGTTACATATTTTGGATAGACTTATTCTCTGGCAAGGAGATGGCTGTACTAGTCATTGGATTGAAGGCGT
>NW_017049181.1:0-227 GCF_001483705.2 Eufriesea mexicana | reverse complement strand
CACCACGATATTACTTGAAAATGTCAATAAAATTGAATTTTCCAGCCTGATTCTATAGCATTGTAATGGCTTTAGCACATCAATAGAATTTTTCCTCCTTATATATGCAAGAAGATTTCCTCACAACGGTATTAGACGAAAATATCAATAAAATTGAATTTTCGTGCCTGATTCTACAGCATTGCAATGGCTATAGCACGCCAATAGGATCTTTCCTCCTAAATATG
>NW_017049180.1:0-227 GCF_001483705.2 Eufriesea mexicana | reverse complement strand
CATAGCCTAAACAAACGTAACCTAACTCAACCTAACTAGTCGAGACCACTATTACTGTCCTCACCATGTACGAGCAGAGCGCAGTAGAGCAATGCAGAGCGCAGAAATCTTCCGAATGGAAGAGTATATCACAAAAGTCAGTGCTATCTTCTCCTATCCTCTCCAAACGTAACACAACCAAACGTAACTTAACTTAACATATCGCGCCACAGCCTCTGTAGCTGTCC
>NW_017049179.1:0-227 GCF_001483705.2 Eufriesea mexicana | reverse complement strand
TTCTGCGCTCTGCTGTGCTCTAATATGCTCTGCTTGGCACTGGGTGGCCAGCTATTGTGGCCCCGGCACGGTAGGTTAAGTTACGTTACACTTGGTTAGGTTACGAGTGCTTGGGTTAGGAACGTATAGCTTTTACTTTCTTGGCGTAGACTCCTTCTGTGTGAAGGCCAGTAATACTGGTCGCGGCAAGTTAGGTTATGTTTGATTACGTTTGGTTAGGTTAGCTC
>NW_017049178.1:0-227 GCF_001483705.2 Eufriesea mexicana | reverse complement strand
CACTGTGCATGAGTTGTTGATGTTGATTAGCGGTCCGCACTGCGTAAGGTACTCTGTGCATGTGTCTAACGTGAGTTGGAGGCCCTTGCGGTGTTATGACCATGAGTACCAAGTCATCTGCAAATGCCAGCGCATTATAACCAGTCCGAGCCACATTTACTCCAAATTCCTCTGGAATGCTATACAGCATTCTGTCGACCACCATGTTAAAGAGCATGGAAGAAAAT
>NW_017049177.1:0-227 GCF_001483705.2 Eufriesea mexicana | reverse complement strand
TTCTGAACGACGCAATGGGCTGATGTAGAGCCTATGGAAACCTTGCTGACGGGTTCGAAAGGCTACGCTTTTTCGTAATCCATCATGCTGCTGTCACGGGAAAATTCGCAATACTTATAATAAAATAAGTTTATTAAAAATATACATTTGAGAACTCAACAGACTGGTGGTCACGGCAACAATAATTTTCCTGAACGATTTTCCTAGGTCTTTTAGATTTTTCTGAG
>NW_017049176.1:0-227 GCF_001483705.2 Eufriesea mexicana | reverse complement strand
TCTGTTATAGCTTGGTTAATAGGTCGCCTAGCGTCTTCAACCAATGTCAAGGACAGCCATCTACTTGTCAGAGAATAGGATTATTCAAGATATATAATCTGTTATAGCTTGGTTAATAAATGGCATAACGCCTTCAATCGAATGGCAAGTGTATCCACCAACTCTGCCAGAGAACAGGTCTATTCAAAATCTATAACCTTTTATAGCTTGGTGAATAGATCGCTTAT
>NW_017049175.1:0-227 GCF_001483705.2 Eufriesea mexicana | reverse complement strand
TTAAGGGTTAATTTCAGAATTGGTATCGTCGTGAACGAGTAATACCTTAGTCCAATCTTTCCATCCTCTTCAATTCAATTTCCACTCTCTTCAATTTGGCGTCATGCCAGAGATTTAGCAAAAATAATCGAATATTTCTTGAGCGCTCGGACATTTTGTTTGTAGTATTTGGACGTGGAGAAACCGACAGACGAAGATACAGAGACGGATATTGAGGAAGAAGTGGG
>NW_017049174.1:0-227 GCF_001483705.2 Eufriesea mexicana | reverse complement strand
ATGTTAGTTTGTGTTAGGATACGCTTGGAGATGTTACGTTTGGCTACGATAAGACATGCTACTATGTCTTTCGCGCCATTCACTGCTTTTCGGTGGATTTCTGCTCTCCAATGTGCTCTAGTATGTTCTGATTGTATCTGTGGTGGCCAGTAATAGTGGCCTCTGCGTGTGAGGTTTATCTATGCTACGTATTTTTGGGTTAGGTTAGGAAGATTTGGTAAGGGTGT
>NW_017049173.1:0-227 GCF_001483705.2 Eufriesea mexicana | reverse complement strand
TATAGCTTTGCAATGCCCATAGCACGCCAGTAGATCCTTTCCTCCTTATATATGCAAGAAAGTAAGCTCTCAACGACGTTGGTCGAAAATGTCTATAAATTTGAACGATCCAAACACATTCTATATCAATGCAATGGCTATATCACGCCAATAGTATCTTTCCTCCTAATTTATTCAAGAAAGCTAGCTCACCACAATATTAGCCGGAAATGTCAATAAAATTGAGT
>NW_017049172.1:0-227 GCF_001483705.2 Eufriesea mexicana | reverse complement strand
CCACCCACCCATCCATACATACATCCATTCATCCATCCGTCCATACATGCATCCATCCATACATCCATTAATCCATACATCCATACACACACCTATACACATATCCATCCGTTCGTCCATTCATACATCCCTCCATTGATATATCCATACTGCCACACATTCACATATCCATTAATCCATCCATCCGTACTTCCATCCTTCGATACAACCATCCATCCATACGCACC
>NW_017049171.1:0-227 GCF_001483705.2 Eufriesea mexicana | reverse complement strand
CTGTGAAGGCCACCAACTGTGGTCTCGGCACGTTAAGTTTGATCAGGTTACGTTCGGTTATGTTGGGTTTGGCTATGTTTGGTAGGTATAACCTTAACTTTTGTGCTGTACGCTGCAATTCGGTGGATTCCTGCGATCTACTGTGCTCTAGTATATCCTGTTTGGCTCTGGGAGGGCAACAATAGCAGTCTCGTTAGGCTACGTCAGGTTATATTTGGTTCTGTTCT
>NW_017049170.1:0-227 GCF_001483705.2 Eufriesea mexicana | reverse complement strand
TATTTTTAACCCCTTGACTACTATGGGCGTCTATAGGCGCTTAGAAATTTTACGTTTGTGACATGGAGGACGCCTATGGGCGCTTAGAAATTTTGCGTTTGTGATATATACGACGTCTATAGGCGTTTAGAAATTTTGCCTTTGTGACACGGAGAACGTCTATGGGCGCTTAGAAATTTTGCGCTTGTGACACGGAGGACCCCTATAGGCGCTTAGAAATTTTGCGC
>NW_017049169.1:0-227 GCF_001483705.2 Eufriesea mexicana | reverse complement strand
ACATTTTCGCCTAATATTGATGTGAGCAGTCTTTTCTGCGGAAACAAATAGGTAAGATTCCAAGGGGTTGCTATCGCCATTGCATTGCAGAAGAATATGGCTGAAAAGCTCAGTTCTACTGACATTTTCGACTAATATCGTGTTGAGGAATGTTTTCTGCACATATAAGGGGGGAAGATTCCATTGGTTAGATGTAGACAATGCATTGTATCAGATACTGCCCGGAA
>NW_017049168.1:0-227 GCF_001483705.2 Eufriesea mexicana | reverse complement strand
CTGGCCTGGCATCACCTGACATGACCTATCCTGGCCTGACCAGACCGAACCTGACCTCTCCTGGCATGACCTGACCTGACTTCACCTGTCATGATCTGACATGGAATGTCCTGACCTGCCCGTACCTGAACTGGCCTGACCTGTCGTGACCTTTCCTGGCCTGACCTGACCTGACATGAAAGGAACTGACCCGTCATGACCTGGCCCGACCTGACCTGAACTGACCT
>NW_017049167.1:0-227 GCF_001483705.2 Eufriesea mexicana | reverse complement strand
TTACATTAGTAAGTAGAGAAAATTCTATTGATTTGCTGTAGTCATTACGATTAAATAGAATTTCACAACAAAGTACAATTATATTCACCTTTTCGACCAATATCGTGGTGATCTAACTTTTTTGTATAAATAAGGTGAAAAAATACTATTGGGTTGCTATAGCCATTGAAATTCAATAGAGCTAATCATAAAAATATCGATTAGCAAGAATTTCTGGGATATCTTCT
>NW_017049166.1:0-227 GCF_001483705.2 Eufriesea mexicana | reverse complement strand
TAGTGATTTATTAATTTGGTGACTTGTTTATTTTGTCATCTGGTAATCTATTAATTTTCTGACTTGTTGATTTCATCATCTAGTGATCTATTAATATTCCGATTTCTTAAATGTTTAATTCAATATTTTAGTGATTTCCTAATTTGGCGATTTACTGATTTCATAATTTGATGTCCTGGTGATTGAATCATTTACCGATTTGGCTATTTTACCGATACTGTTCTGAC
>NW_017049165.1:0-227 GCF_001483705.2 Eufriesea mexicana | reverse complement strand
ATTCGAAAAACCATATTACCATTTCCTGTACAAATCAAACGATATTTTCTATACGAATTTTATCCGCAAATTACGGAAAATTCGTCACGATGCGCCATGAGTCTCTGCGAAGGCGCGGAGTGGGGGTAAAGTCGAGTAATGGCGCCCGAAGCCTCGTTCGGTTCGCGGCGGAAACGACCGAACGGATCCGAGGGATACTCGGCACGTCACGTCGTTGTTCGGGCTTT
>NW_017049164.1:0-227 GCF_001483705.2 Eufriesea mexicana | reverse complement strand
CCCCCTTATTTATGCAAGAAAGATAGCTCACAAAGATGTAAGATGAAAATGTCAATAAAATTGTTCTTTCCAGCCAGATTCTCTAGCATTGCAATGCCAATAACGCGCCAATAGTATCCTTCCTGCTTATTTATGCGAGGAGGTTTACTCACCACAATATTAGCCGAAAATGTCAATAAAATTGTATCTGCCGCACACATTCCTCATCATTGTATTGGCTATAGCAC
>NW_017049163.1:0-227 GCF_001483705.2 Eufriesea mexicana | reverse complement strand
TGCTACTTTGGGTTAGTTAATGTTCGTTTGGGTTTTGTTCGGATATCCTTGACTCTTCTGCTGCACACAGCGATTCTATGGATTTCTGCGGCCTGCTCTCCATCTAATATGTTCTGCTTGGCTCTCCGGAGCGCGGCAATAGTGGTCTCAGCACGTTACGCTTCGTCATGCTGCGCTTGGTTCTGTTAGGTAAGACCTGGTTAGGGCAGTGAATCTTTGAATTTTGT
>NW_017049162.1:0-227 GCF_001483705.2 Eufriesea mexicana | reverse complement strand
TATACAAAATTTATAACCCGCTATAGTTTCATGAATAGATCACCTAACGTTCTCAATCCAATGATTGGTATAGCCATCTACTCACCATAGAATAGGTCTATTTAAAAATCTATAATTTACAATAATTTTAAGAATAGATCACCTAGCGTTCTCAATGCAATGACAGGTATAGCCATCTACTTACCATAGAATAGGACTATTAAAAATTCATAACCTGTTATAACTCG
>NW_017049161.1:0-227 GCF_001483705.2 Eufriesea mexicana | reverse complement strand
CGAGAAAGTTAACACACCACGATATTAGTCGAAGATGTCAATAAAATTGAATTTACCAGCCAGGTTCTGCAGCATCGCAATGGCTATAGCACTCCGAAAGGATCCTTGCTCTTTATTTATGCAAGAAGGGTTGCTCACCACGATATTAGTCGAGAATGTCAGACAAATTGAATTTTCCAGTCAGATTGCGGAGCATTGCAATGGCTATAGCACGCCAATTGAATCTT
>NW_017049160.1:0-227 GCF_001483705.2 Eufriesea mexicana | reverse complement strand
ACTGTACTGATACTGTTCTGAAGCTGAATCGAATCTGTTCTGAAACTGTACTGACACTGTGCTAAAAATGTAGAGAAACTGTACTGTCACGGTACTGAAATTGTATTGAAATTGTACTGAAGCTGTACTGAAACGGTGCTGAAACAGTACTGAAACCGTAATGAAACTGTACTGAAACTGTACTGACACTGAACTCAAACTATCCTTCGGGTTATAGATTTAGTTGA
>NW_017049159.1:0-227 GCF_001483705.2 Eufriesea mexicana | reverse complement strand
GGTCTCTGCGCTCTACTGTCCTGTAATATGCCCTGCTTGGTGACATGGAGGCGAGCAATAGTTTTCTCGGCACGTTACGTTGAGATAGGATACGTTTGGTTTAGATATATTAGCTATGGTTAGGTTTGGATTGTTTCGACTTTTCTGCTATAAACCGCGATTCCACGGATTTCAGCGGTCCACTCTCCACTATTATGCTCTGCTTGGCTCCGTGGAGGCCGGCAATA
>NW_017049158.1:0-227 GCF_001483705.2 Eufriesea mexicana | reverse complement strand
GTATTTTCAGCTTCATTCTATATCAATGCAATTTCTAAAGCACCCAAAAAGGATCTTTCCTCCCTACTTATGCAAGGGAGGTAGCTCATCAGGATATTAGTCGTAAATGTCAATAAAATTGAATTTCCCTTCCAGATACTATAGCTTTGCAATGCCTAGGGCAAGCCAACAGAATGTTTCCGCCTTATTTATGCAAGAAAGATAGCTCACCACAATTTTAGTCAAAA
>NW_017049157.1:0-227 GCF_001483705.2 Eufriesea mexicana | reverse complement strand
ATACACTGACATTAGGCGGATCTCTGCGATCTGTTGTGCTCTAGTATGTTCTGCTTGTCTCTGGGGAGGTGAGCAATAGTCTCGTAGGCACGAAAGGTTGTGTTATGTTCGTTTGATTACGATACGCTTTGTCAGCTTAGGTTAGGATATCCATGACTTTAGTACCTTACACAGCAATGCGGAGGATTTCTGCGTTATACTGTGCTCTAGTATATTCTGGTTGTCTC
>NW_017049156.1:0-227 GCF_001483705.2 Eufriesea mexicana | reverse complement strand
ACTTTCGGTTAGGCTGGGTTAGGCTGAATATGGTTAAAGTAGCCGTTACCTTTGCGCTGCGGATTGCTATTCGCTGGATAACTGCGTTCTACTGTGTTGTGGTATATTCTGCTTGTCTCTGGTCTGTAGCAGCTGGTGGCAATAGTGGTCTCCGCACGTTAAGCTGGGTTAGGTTACGAAGTGTTGTTTTACGTTTGGTTAGGTTACGATAAGATAGCACCGTCTTT
>NW_017049155.1:0-227 GCF_001483705.2 Eufriesea mexicana | reverse complement strand
GCAAGTAGGTGGCTGTACTTGCCATTGGATTGAAGGCGTTAGGCGATCTATTCGCCAAGCTATGACGAATTATAGATTTTGACTAGACCTATTCTCTGGCAAGTAGATTATTGTACTTGCCATTCGACTGATGACGTTAGGCGATCTATTCACCAAGCTATAAAAGGTTATTGATTTCGAATAGACCTATTCTCTGGCAAGTAGATGGCTGTACTTGCCATTGGATT
>NW_017049154.1:0-227 GCF_001483705.2 Eufriesea mexicana | reverse complement strand
TGTAGAATTATTTGATTTCGATACCTTGCACACGGTTACATTACACTAAATTTGATATATTAACTAACATAAATCTTCCAAATTTTATGAAATGGTGACGGAAGGTCACCTTTCGAGTGCAAAGGATTAACAAAACCCGCGTACCATCGAATTACACGAGCGCAACCAAATTTTGTCCTATTCTTTCTTTTTACTTTTACCAATAATTTACAGAAAATTTGCAGACT
>NW_017049153.1:0-227 GCF_001483705.2 Eufriesea mexicana | reverse complement strand
GCCAGAGCACAGCAGTGCGCAGGAATTCACCGGATAGCAATGTACGGCATAAAAGTCGAAGCTGCACTAACGAAACCTAATCAAACGTAACAAAACCAAAGGCAACATGACACAACGTAACGCGCTGCGACCAGTATTGCTGGCCTCCACAGAGCGAAGCTGAACGTTCTAGAGCACAGTGGGGCGCAGAAGTCCACAGCATTGCAGTGTACAGCGCAAAAGTCAAA
>NW_017049152.1:0-227 GCF_001483705.2 Eufriesea mexicana | reverse complement strand
ATCCGTCCATCCATACCTCAATCCATACGTACATCCATCCATCCATACAACCATTCATCCATAAATCAGTCCATCCGTACGTTCATCCAACCATACAAGCACCCATCCATGCATCCATCGATTCACTCATCTATCAATACATACATTCATACATATATACATCCATACATCCATACATCCATACATCCGTACATCCATACTTCCACACATCCACGCATCCATAAATT
>NW_017049151.1:0-227 GCF_001483705.2 Eufriesea mexicana | reverse complement strand
CAACCATCACTACTAATTTATTATATACTTTCTAAAGCCTAAAGGCATTTTGGAAATGAAATTGTAAATAACGAATTAAAATATTTTGATATATTTAAAAAAATTGTGTGACTAATAATATTAACTGTTACTAAAATTTACCAAAATCTAAATACAAGAAAAACAGTCCTGCTATCAAATAATATATTCAATATCTATTAATCTGATAAATAAGTTACATTGAAGCT
>NW_017049150.1:0-227 GCF_001483705.2 Eufriesea mexicana | reverse complement strand
TATTCTACTGGCGTGCTATAGCCGTCGCAATGATATAGAATCCGGCTGGAAAATTCAATTTTACTGACATTTTCGGCTCATCTCGTGGTAAGATAACTTTCTTGCATAAATAAGTAGGAAACATACTGTTGGCGTGCTGTAGGCATTGCAAAACTGTAGAATCGTCCTGGAAAATTCAAGTTTATTGACATTTTCGTCTAATATCGTGGTGAGCTAACTTTCTTGCA
>NW_017049149.1:0-227 GCF_001483705.2 Eufriesea mexicana | reverse complement strand
CTAACGCCTTCAATCCAATTGCAAGTACAGCCATCTACTTGACAGAGAATAGGTATATTCAAAGTCTATAACCTGCATAGCATGGTGAATAGATCGCCTAACGCCTTCAATCCAATGGGAAGTACAGCCATCTGCTGCCAGAGAATAGGTATATTCATAATCTGTGACCTTTTACAGCTTGGTGAATAGATCGCCTAACGCCTTCAATCCAATGGCAGGTACAGCCA
>NW_017049148.1:0-227 GCF_001483705.2 Eufriesea mexicana | reverse complement strand
GTGATGTGCTAATATTTTTGTATAAATAGATGCATCAAAACCTATTGCATTGCTATAGCCATTCCAATTTTTATACATTTTTGACTAAAATTTTCAATTGTATTGACATTTTCGACTAATATAGTGGTGAACTAATATTTTTGCATAAATGAAAAGATCAGAATATATTGGATTGCTATAGTCATTTCAATTCTTATACATTTTTAAATAAATTTTCAATTGTATTG
>NW_017049147.1:0-227 GCF_001483705.2 Eufriesea mexicana | reverse complement strand
TATGCGCTGCGATTCTATGGATTTCTGTGCTCTACTCTCCTCTAGTATGTTCTGATTGATTCTGTGGATGGCTGCAATAGAGGCCTCGAAACGTTAGGAGTGGTCTGGTTACGTTTGGCTGCATTACTTTTGGCTAGGTAAGAAAAGGATAGCTCTGACCTTTGTGCTGTAAACTGCTATACGGCGGACTCCTGCGCTCTACTGCGCTCTGATATGTTATGCTTAGC
>NW_017049146.1:0-227 GCF_001483705.2 Eufriesea mexicana | reverse complement strand
ACGAAAGCCAAAGGAATCCTGACCAAACTCAAACAAACCTAATCTAACCAAGCGTAATATAACGCATCATAACGCGACGCAGCCACTATTTATAGAGCTCCTAGATGAAAGCAGGCAATGTTAGATCACAGTAGAGCGCAGAAATCCACCGAATTTCAATGTACAGGACAAAAGTCATTGCTACAATGACCTAACCTAACCATACCTAACAGAACCAAACGAAGCAT
>NW_017049145.1:0-227 GCF_001483705.2 Eufriesea mexicana | reverse complement strand
GCTTCCTGCTCTCTGCTGTGCTCTAGCATACTCTGCTTTCCTCTAGGTAGGCCAGCGATAGTGTTCTCGGCACTTCAGGTTAAGTTATGTTACGCTGGCTAGTTTAACTTTCGGATAGGTTATGATTGGATAGAGTTGCATTTTGTGCTACACACTGCACTTCAGTAGACTCCTACGCTCTACATTGCTGTACAATACTCTGCTGGCCTCTGGGGAGGACACTAATA
>NW_017049144.1:0-227 GCF_001483705.2 Eufriesea mexicana | reverse complement strand
GGCAAGTAGATTGCTGTGCTTGCCATTGGATTGATGGCGTTAGGCGATCTATTCACCAAGCTACAACAGGTCTTATATTTTGAGTAGAAATATTCTCTGGCAGGTAGATGGCTGTTCATGCCATTGGTCGAAGGCATTAGGCGACCTATTAACCATGCTATAATAGATTATAGACTTTGAGTAGTCCTATTCTCTGGCAAGTACATGGCTGTACTTGCCATTGTATT
>NW_017049143.1:0-227 GCF_001483705.2 Eufriesea mexicana | reverse complement strand
AAGATATCCTAACCTAACATGACCCAACCAAACCAAACCGAACGTAGCCGAGCACAACATAACATGCCGAGACCATTATTGCTGGCCACCCCAGCGTCGAGCAGAGTATAGTAGAGCACTGTAGGGCGCAGAAGTCCACCGATTAGTAGACTATGCCAAGAAACTCAAATCAGACCATACCTGTCCCCAAAAAACGTAGCCGAATCTAACGCAAAATAACTGAAGCT
>NW_017049142.1:0-227 GCF_001483705.2 Eufriesea mexicana | reverse complement strand
AGATTCTATAGCATTGAAATGCCTATACCACGCCAACAGTATCTTCCCTCCTTACTTATGTACGAAAGCTAGCTCACCGCGATACTAGTCGAAAATGTCAGTATAATTGAATTTTCCATCCAGATTCTATAGCATTGCAAAGGATATAGCACGCCAATAATATATACCCTCCTTATTTATGCAAGAAAGATATCTCGCCACGATATTAGTCGAAAGTGTCAATAAAA
>NW_017049141.1:0-227 GCF_001483705.2 Eufriesea mexicana | reverse complement strand
AATAAAATAATTATTGGAATATTCGTACTAAAATCATACGAGATGTTATGAAAGAAATTATATTATGCAAATAGCATTACAACTTATAAATTGTTAAATTAAATTAACTAACTGATCTATATTTAATTTTCAAAACCAGGAAAGTTCCAAATTTTATTATATATTATATCATTCGTGTAATGATCGTGTTACATAAAATAATTATTGAAATATTCCTACTAAAATTA
>NW_017049140.1:0-227 GCF_001483705.2 Eufriesea mexicana | reverse complement strand
GATCCTTTTGGCGCGCTATAGCCATTGCAATGCTGCAGAATCGGGCTGGAAAGTTAAATCTTAGTGACATTTTCCATTAATACCGTGGTGAGCTAGCTTCCTGGCATAAGTATGGATGAAAGATTATATTGGCAAGCTACAACTATTGGAATGCTAGAGAATCAGGCCGGAAAATTCAATTTTATTAACATTTTCGACTAATGTGGTGAGCTAACATTCTTGCATAA
>NW_017049139.1:0-227 GCF_001483705.2 Eufriesea mexicana | reverse complement strand
ACCGCGATACTAGTAGAAAATGACAATAAAATTGAACTTTCCATCCAGATTCTGTAGCATTGCGATTGCAATAGCACGCCAATAGAATCATTCCTCCTTATTTATGCGAGAAAGTTAAGTCACCAGGATATTAGTCGAAAATGTCAATAAAATTGAACTTTCCCGCCCGATTCTGCAGCATTGGTATGGCTATAGCAGTCCAAATGGATCTTCCCTCCTTACTTATG
>NW_017049138.1:0-227 GCF_001483705.2 Eufriesea mexicana | reverse complement strand
CCCCCCCCCCCCCCCCCAAAAGCCGAGCATAGTGTAGTAGTGCACAGTAGGTCACAGGAACCTAAGGAATAGAAGTGTGAAGCATAAAAATCAGAGCAGCCTATCCTAATCCAGCCAAACGTAGCATACCCAAACGTAACTTATCTCAACATAAAATGACGAGACAGCTATTAGCTGACCTCCACAGAACAAGCAGTTAGCACTGGAGCTCGGCAGTACGCGGAAAT
>NW_017049137.1:0-227 GCF_001483705.2 Eufriesea mexicana | reverse complement strand
GGTATCTCTGTCCTTTTTGCTATACACTGCTATTCGGTGTATTCTTGTGCTCTAATGTGTTCTTGTCCATTCTGCTTGTGTTTGTGGATGACAGCAATAGTGGTCCCGGCACGTTAGCTTCAGCAAGGTTGCGTTTCGCTAAGTTTGGTTAGGAAGGCTCGATGAGGATTTCTTTGACTTTTGTGCTGTAAGCTGCTATTTGGTGGATTCAAGCGCTCAACATTGCT
>NW_017049136.1:0-227 GCF_001483705.2 Eufriesea mexicana | reverse complement strand
CTACTTGCCAGAAAATAGGTCTATTCAAAATCTATAACCTGTTATAGCTTGATGAATAGATCGTCTATCGCCACCAATTAAATGGAAAGTACAGCCATCTACTTGCCATAGAATAGGTTTATTCAAAAGCTATAATCTGTTGTAGCTTGGTGGATAGGTCGCCTAACGCCTTCAACCAATGGCAAGTACAGCCATATACTTGCCAGAGCATATTTCTATTCAAAATC
>NW_017049135.1:0-227 GCF_001483705.2 Eufriesea mexicana | reverse complement strand
ATTTCCTTAATGAATATGAGTATTACTAGAATTGCATTAAATTTCACATGACTGTTCTTCTATCTTTCTACATAGCTCTTTGACACCTCTTCTCTATATAATTCAATCTCACGTACACATACAACGCATCCCAAAAATCTTGCATACACTCTGAAAACTCATTCGTTTTTCTCGCATATAATAACCTAAACGCACGTGCAATCATCGTCGTGCCAATAATCGTTTAG
>NW_017049134.1:0-227 GCF_001483705.2 Eufriesea mexicana | reverse complement strand
ACACAGCCAAGCAGAATGTAGCAGAGGACTGTAGATTGCAGAAATCGGACTAATAACAGTGTACAGCACGAAAGTCTTAGGTATCCTAGCCAAGCATGGCCTAACAAAACCTAACGAGGCGTAACAAAACGCAACGTAACGTGCCAAGGCTACTATTGCTCGCCAAACCACAGTCGGGCCGTGTATAGCAGACCAATTTAGAGAGCAGAAATGCACCGAACAGCTGC
>NW_017049133.1:0-227 GCF_001483705.2 Eufriesea mexicana | reverse complement strand
ATGTTAGTTTGGGTTAGGTTCGAAGTGCTTCGACTTTCGTGGCAATGAACAGATGTTCGGCGGATTTCTGCGCTCTACTGTACTCTAGTATGTTCTGCTTGGCTCTGGGGTGTGCAGCAATAGTGTCCTCGGCACGTTATGTTGTGTCATGTTGCGTTCGGTTTGGTTGGGTTGGGCTAAGTCTGGAATGCGTAGCTATAACTTTTGTGCTGCACACTGATGTTCGG
>NW_017049132.1:0-227 GCF_001483705.2 Eufriesea mexicana | reverse complement strand
CACGAATAGCAGTGTATGACCCAAAAGTCAAAGTTATCTTATTCCAGCCGAATCAAACGTAACATAACCAGGCGCTACATAATCAAACTCAACGTGCCTGGACCACTATTGCTGGCCGCCCCCGTGCCAAGCGGAATATACCGGAGCACAGCTGAGCGCAGAAATGCAACGAATAGCAATGTATACCATGGATGAGAAGCAAGCCTAACCCAAACTAACATACTTAA
>NW_017049131.1:0-227 GCF_001483705.2 Eufriesea mexicana | reverse complement strand
AGGATGTATAGATGGATGGATATATGGATGTATGGATGTATGAATGTATGGATGTATGGTTGGTGGGAAATACGTATGGCTGGATGTATGGATGTTTGGATGTATGGAAGTACGTATGTATGGATGTATAGATGTATGGATGTATGGATTAGTGGATGTATCCGTGTATGGTTGTTTGTATGTATGGATGTACGAATGCATGGATGTACGGATGAATGGATGTACGG
>NW_017049130.1:0-227 GCF_001483705.2 Eufriesea mexicana | reverse complement strand
CAATGTTATCCAAACCAAACCTAACCAAACCTAACCTAACCGAGAGTAACACGAATCAACCTAGCGCGACGCGGCCGCTATCCTTGGCGTCCCCCGAGACCAGCATAGAGTGGTAAAGCACAGCAGAGCGCAGAAGTCCATAGAATAGCTGTTTGATGCAGAAGAGTTACAGCAATACTAAGCTAACCCAACGTTGCATAACCCAACAGAACGTAATGTAACACAAC
>NW_017049129.1:0-227 GCF_001483705.2 Eufriesea mexicana | reverse complement strand
CTAATCAAATTCAGTAGCCAGCTAATTCTATAGCTGCACTTAACTGATAGATACAGGGTGTCCGATTAGAATTCTATTATTAATCATGTTCAATAGCTAGCTACTTTTACAGCTACATTTAACTGGTAAATACAGGGTGTCCCATTTTAATTCTATTACTAATTAGATTCAGTAGCCAGTTAATTTTATAGCTACACTTAACTAATACAGGGTATCTAATTTGAATT
>NW_017049128.1:0-227 GCF_001483705.2 Eufriesea mexicana | reverse complement strand
AGAATAACTAAATCTAACGTGCCGCGGCCACTATTGCTGGAATCCCCAGAGGGTATCGGAATATAATAGAGCACAGTAGAGCACACAGGTCCATAGAATATCAGTTTAGAGGACATAAGTCAGACTTACCATGACCAAACCGAAACTAAACTATCCTAACCGATCGTAATCTAACCAAACCGAACGCGCTACGACCGGTTTTGCTGGCCTCCACACAGCCAAGCAGG
>NW_017049127.1:0-227 GCF_001483705.2 Eufriesea mexicana | reverse complement strand
ATGGGCGATGTATTGACCAAGCTATAACAGATTATAGATCTTTAATAGGCCTATTCTCTGGCATGTAGATGGCTGTACGTGCCATTGGGCTGAAGGCGTTCGGCCATCTGTTCACCAAGACATAACAGGATATAGATTTTCAATAGACCTATTATCTGGCAAGAAGATGGCTGTACTGGACATTGAATTGGAGGCGTTAGACGATCTATTCACCAAGGTATAAAACG
>NW_017049126.1:0-227 GCF_001483705.2 Eufriesea mexicana | reverse complement strand
TCTCCGCACGGCCAAGCAGAAAATACTAGAGCACACCAGAGCGCAGAAATCCACCGCATTGCTATGTATAGCGCAAAAGTCAGACATATCCTGACCCAACGTTGCCTAACTTAACCAACCCAAACGTAGTGTTTCTCAATATAACGTGTAGAGACCAATACCGTTGGCCTCCCGGAGTCAACCAGAACTTATTAGGGCACGTCTGAGCGCAGAAATCAAACGAATAG
>NW_017049125.1:0-227 GCF_001483705.2 Eufriesea mexicana | reverse complement strand
ACCTGCCATTTGATTGAAGGCTTTAGGCTACCTATTCACCAAGCTATAGCAGGTTATAGATTTTGAATAGACATATTCTCTGGCAAGAAGATGGCTGTTCTTGCCATTGAGTTAAGGCGTTAGTCGAACCGCACACCAAGCTATAACAAGTTATAGATTATGAATAGACCTGTTCTCTGGCAAGTAGACGGCTGTACTTGCCATTGGATTTATGGCGTAAGGGGCCC
>NW_017049124.1:0-227 GCF_001483705.2 Eufriesea mexicana | reverse complement strand
CGGAAATACACCGAATAGCAGTGTGTACCACGAAAGGCAAAGCTGTCCGAACCTAACCCGGACTATCATAACCCACACAAAAGTTGAACAAATAAACCTAAGGAGCCGAGGCTTTTATATTTGGGCTCCCCAGAGACAAGCAGAACATATTATAGCTTAGTAGAGCGCAGAAATTCATCTAATAGCAGTGTGTAGCACAAAAGTCAAAGCAATCCCTACCAAACCTA
>NW_017049123.1:0-227 GCF_001483705.2 Eufriesea mexicana | reverse complement strand
GCAATTGTGGTCACTTCATGTTAGATTTAGTTAGGTTACGTTTGTATATATTATGTTTGGCTATGTTATGATAGGCTACTTCGACTTTTGTGTTATACAATGCTGCACGTTGCATTTCGGCACTCTATATTGCCCTACTATACTGCGCCCGTCCCATGGGAGCCAGCAGTGGTGGTCGTGGCAGGTCATGTTGTGTTAAGTTGCGCTTGGTTAGGTTAGGTCAGGCA
>NW_017049122.1:0-227 GCF_001483705.2 Eufriesea mexicana | reverse complement strand
ACTATCGAGGTGAGCTACCTTTTTTGCATAAATAAGGCGGAGAGATTCAATTCTCGTGCTATAGGCATTGCAGTGCAACAGAATCTGCCTGGAAGGTTCAATATTATTGATAGTTTCGACTAATATCATGGTAGGCTACCTTTCTTGCATAAGTAAGGAGGAAATATTCTAGTGGCGTGCTATAGCCTTTGCAATGCTATAGAATCTGGCTGGAAGGTTCAATTTTA
>NW_017049121.1:0-227 GCF_001483705.2 Eufriesea mexicana | reverse complement strand
CAGTACTCGTCGCAGCACGTTACGCTGAGTTAGGCTACGTTAGGTTAGGATACGTTGGCTTTATTTAGGCTCGGGTATCTTTGACTTTTCTGCTGTACACTGCGATTCCATGGATTTCTGCGCTCCACTCTCCTCGAATATGTTCTATTTGGCTCATGGGAGCCCAGCAATATCGTTCGCAGTACGTTATGTTGAGTTAGACTACGTTTGGCTTGGTTAGGTTAGGG
>NW_017049120.1:0-227 GCF_001483705.2 Eufriesea mexicana | reverse complement strand
GAGCACAGTCGAGCACAGAAGGCCACCAAATGGCAGTGTATAGCGCATAAGTCGAGGCCACCATAACCAAACCTAGACCAACCTAGCCTAACCGAGCGTAACATAATTCAACATATCTTGTCACGACCACTATTGCCGGCCACCTGAGAGCTGAGCATAATATGGTAGAGAACAGTAAAGAGTAGAAATCGACCGCACTGCAGTGAAACGTCAAAGAGTCAGAGATG
>NW_017049119.1:0-227 GCF_001483705.2 Eufriesea mexicana | reverse complement strand
GCATATGACAATTTTGGTTACGTTAGGATAGAGTAGCTTAGACTTTTGTGCAATTCACCGCTGTTCAATGAAATTTTCCGTTTTACTGCGTTTTAATATGTCCTGCTCTGCTCTGGTGAGGCAAGTAATAGTGGTCTCAGCGCGATTTAGTTATATTACGTCAAGTTATGGAAGGTTAGGGTGGTAAGGTTAGAATTCTTTTGGCTTCTGTGCTATACAATGCACTC
>NW_017049118.1:0-227 GCF_001483705.2 Eufriesea mexicana | reverse complement strand
ACCATTATATTCAATAGTTTCCCTAGTTTCACTAGTAATAAAATAAATACTAGGATAAGTTGCATTAATAATTTGTTTTAATTGTTGTCAACTATCACATATTTGTTTTGACAAATTATGATTTAAATAAGCATGAATATTAATATTATCTCACATTAATAAGGTACCTAAAGATTGTCTATCACTAAATGTTTTACCAGGTTTAGGACTACCTAATTGTTTAATTT
>NW_017049117.1:0-227 GCF_001483705.2 Eufriesea mexicana | reverse complement strand
TATACTACAATCGTGGTCTCCTTTCTTTATTTTAATTTATATTTAAAAATATAATAAAAGCTTTGAATTGTTAAATTTTTATAGCGAAAAAATCTTCGAGTTTAAAGGGCGAAATTTTTGTTTTCTTTAATAAATACCATGTGGTTATTTTTCACGCATGTATGTACTACAATCGTGGTCTCCTTTCTTTATTTTAATTTATATTTAAAAATATAATAAAAGCTTCG
>NW_017049116.1:0-227 GCF_001483705.2 Eufriesea mexicana | reverse complement strand
AAGTCAAAGCTAGCCGTGCCTAACCCAAACTAACTGTTCATAACCAAATATAGTCTGACTCAACTTATCGTGCCGATACAGTTCTTGCTGCCCACACCAGATGCAAGCAGGGCGTATTAGAGCATGGTAGTGGCAGATATCCAACGATTAGCAGTGTACACCATAAAAGTTGATGCAATGCCGGCAAGACTTATACTAACTCAATCTGACCGAACGTACCCTGACTA
>NW_017049115.1:0-227 GCF_001483705.2 Eufriesea mexicana | reverse complement strand
CACAGTTGCCGTAGTGTTGATCTTCTCACTGACGATGCATAATCCACAACAACTATAGAAGGAGAAATGCAGATACATTGTCCCTCCACAAATTTAAGAATGAAGACGCAGTACTAATTATATCCGTCCTCACGGTATCGCAGTCGTTGAATAATTTTGTTCAATGGTGATGTAAACTCCAAAGCTGTTCTAGAGTAGTCTATATATATATATATTGCGGTTGTCTT
>NW_017049114.1:0-227 GCF_001483705.2 Eufriesea mexicana | reverse complement strand
AGTTCAATTTTATAGAGATTTTCGACTAATATCGTGGTGAGCTATCTTTTTTGCATAAATAAGCAGGGCAGATTCTATTGGCGTGCTATAGCCACTGCATTGCTGTAGTATCTTGCTGGAAAATTTAATTTTATTGACATTTTCGACTAATACCGTGGTGAGCCATCTTTCTTACATAAATAAGGAGGAAAGATTCTATTGGCGTGCTATAGGCTTTGCAATGCTAT
>NW_017049113.1:0-227 GCF_001483705.2 Eufriesea mexicana | reverse complement strand
AGAAAGTTACATCACCACGATATTATTCGAAAATGTCAATAAAGTTGAATTTTCGGGGCAGATGCTATAGCATTGTATTGGCTATAGCACGGCAATATTACCTTTCCTCCTTATTTATACAAGATAGTTAGCTCCCGACGATATTAGTCGAAAATGTCAATGATATTGAATTTTCGTGCCAGATACTACAGCGCTGCAATGGCTATAGCACGCCAGTAGATTCTCTC
>NW_017049112.1:0-227 GCF_001483705.2 Eufriesea mexicana | reverse complement strand
CAAGGATATTAGTCGAAAATGTCAATAAAATTTCATTTTCCCGGAGGATTCTATAGTATGCAACGCCTATACGACGCCAATTGAATCTTTCCTCCTTATTTATGCAAGAAAGTTAACTCACCGCGATACTAGTCGAGAATGTCAATAAAATTGAACTTTCCAGGCTGATTCTACAGCATTGCAACGGATATAGTACGCCAGAAGTAACTTTCCTCCGTACCTATGCA
>NW_017049111.1:0-227 GCF_001483705.2 Eufriesea mexicana | reverse complement strand
TGACCTGACCTTGCCTGACCTGGCCTGACCTGAACTGACCTGAAATGACATCATCTGACCTGAGCAGACCTGACATGACCTGGGCTGAACTGACCTGACATGACCTGACCTGACCTACTCTGACCTGACCTGTCCTGGGCTGACCATACCTGACTGATCTGACTTGACCTGACCTGACCTGATCATATATGATCTGGCCTGACCTGGCCTGACCTGCACTGATCTGA
>NW_017049110.1:0-227 GCF_001483705.2 Eufriesea mexicana | reverse complement strand
GCCCTGCAGATCATATTATACCACAGTAGAGTGCAGAGATCCACCGAATGGCAATATGCGACAAAAAAGTCAATGCCATCCCAATCAAACCTAACCTGACGTAACCTAACCGAACGTAACCGAGCTCTCCCTATCTGGTTGGGTTATGTTACCTTTGGCCGTGTTACACTTGGTTATGTGAGGCCAAGATAGCTTCGACTTTTCTGCTGTGCGCTGCTATTCGGTGG
>NW_017049109.1:0-227 GCF_001483705.2 Eufriesea mexicana | reverse complement strand
ATCTATTCACCAAGCTACTGCAGAATATAGATTTTGAATAGACCTATTTTCTGGCAAGTAGATCTCTGTACTTGCCATTGGATCGAAGGCGATAGGCGATCTACTCACCAAGCTATTACAGACTATAGATCTTGAATAGGCCTATTCTCTGGCAAGTAGATGGATGCACAAGCTATTGGATTGAAGGCGTTAGGCGATCTATTCACCAAGCTATAACAGGTTATAGA
>NW_017049108.1:0-227 GCF_001483705.2 Eufriesea mexicana | reverse complement strand
CTTGTGCAGAAAAGTCTGCTCAACGAGATATTAGTCGAATATGTCAATAGAATTGATCTCTTAGAAAAGATCTATTGTAATGCAATGGCTATAGCAAACAAATAGAATTATTCCTTCTTATTTAGGCAGAATGGGTTCTTCTCCACAATATTGGACGAAAATGACAATGAAATTCGACTTCTCAGGCAGATTATATTGCAATGCAATGGTTACAACAAACCAATAGG
>NW_017049107.1:0-227 GCF_001483705.2 Eufriesea mexicana | reverse complement strand
TCTTTCTTGCGTAAATAGGGTGGATATATTCTATTGGCGTGCTATAGACTTTGCAATGCTCCGGAATCTGGCTGGAAAATTCAATTTTACTGACATTCTCGACTATTATCGTGGTGAGCATCCCTTCTTGCATAAATAAGGAGAAAAGTTCCTTCTGTAGTGCAATAGCCATAGCAATGCTGTAGAATTTGGTTGGAAATATCAATTTTATTGGCATTTTCGACTAA
>NW_017049106.1:0-227 GCF_001483705.2 Eufriesea mexicana | reverse complement strand
AATATTATGTTTCCTACTTATTTATGCGAGAAAGATTTCTCACCACGATATTATTCGAAAATGTCAACAAAATAGAACTTTCCTGTCAGATTCTATTGCATTACAATGGCTATAGCACGCTAATAGAATCTATCCCACTTATTTATGCGCGGATGCTTGCTCATCATGATATTAATCGAAAACGTCAATAAAATTGAACTTTCCAGCCAGATTCTATTGCAATGAAA
>NW_017049105.1:0-227 GCF_001483705.2 Eufriesea mexicana | reverse complement strand
ATACCGTGGTTAACTATCTTTCTTGCGTAAATAAGGCGGAAAGATTCTATTGGCGTGCTATAGCCGTTGCAATGCTGCCGAATCGGGCTGGAAAGTTCAATTTTATTCACATTTTCGACTAATATCGCGCCGAGCTAGCTTCCTTGCATAAGTATGGAGGAAAAATCCTTTTCGCGTGCTATAGCCATTGCAATGCTGCAGATTCGGACTGGAAAATTCATTTTTAT
>NW_017049104.1:0-227 GCF_001483705.2 Eufriesea mexicana | reverse complement strand
CTCATGCCAGGAAGCTAGCTCACCACGATATTAGTCGAAAATGTCAATAAAATTAAACTTTCCATCTCGATTCTGCAGCATGGCAATGGCTACAGCACGCCAAAAGGATCATTCCTCTTTACTTATGCAAGGAAGCTGGCTCACCACGATATTAGTCAAAAATATCAATAAAATTAAATTTTCCGGCCACATTCTACAGCATTGCAATGGCTATAGAACGAAAAAAG
>NW_017049103.1:0-227 GCF_001483705.2 Eufriesea mexicana | reverse complement strand
TGTACTATACGATGTTCTTAAAGAAAATGTTGAAAAAAAATTATCATCTTTGGAATATTTTCGCAAGTACAGAAAAAGTCGATATAACTTCGAAGTGGCGTATCTCGATAAAGAAAAATCGTACAATCATGAATGAAATTTTATCTTATAGCGAAAAGTTTGTGCTATACGATGCTCTTAAAGAAAATGTTGAGAAAAAATTACCGTCTTTGGAATATTTTCGCAAG
>NW_017049102.1:0-227 GCF_001483705.2 Eufriesea mexicana | reverse complement strand
GCACGCCAATAGAATATTTCCTGCTTATTTAATCAAGAAAGTTAGCTCACCACGATATTAGCCGAAAATGTCAATAAAATTGTATTTTCCAGCCTGATTCTACAGGACCGCAATGGCTATGGCATACCAAAAGAATATTTCCTCCTTATTTATGCACGAAAGTAATCTCACCACGATATTAGCCGAAAATGTCAATAAAATTGAATTTTCCAGGACGATTCTATAGC
>NW_017049101.1:0-227 GCF_001483705.2 Eufriesea mexicana | reverse complement strand
AGCATCTTTCCTCCTTACTTATGCAAGGAAGTTAGCTCACCACGATATTAGTCGGAAATGTCAGTGAAATAGAATTTTCTTTCCAGATTCTACAGCATTGCGATGCCTGCAGCAGGCCAACAGAATCTTTCCTCCTTATTTATGCAAGCAAGTTAACTTACCATAATATTAGTCGAAAATGTCAATAAAATTGAACTTTCCAGCCAGATACTATAGCATTGCGACGG
>NW_017049100.1:0-227 GCF_001483705.2 Eufriesea mexicana | reverse complement strand
TACCTGACATGACCCGACCTGTACTGACCTTACTTGACCTGACCTGACATGACCTGACCTGACGCTTCCTTGCCTGGCCTGACCTGGCCTGACATGACCTGACATGACCTGACCTGATCTGACCTGTCCTGCCCTTACCTGACCTGACCTGACCTGTCCTGACAGATCTGACCTGAGCTGACCTGACCTGTGCGGACTGACCTGACTTGACCTGACTGACGTGACCT
>NW_017049099.1:0-227 GCF_001483705.2 Eufriesea mexicana | reverse complement strand
CACTTGCCATTGGATTGAAGGCGTTAGGAGCCCTATTCGCCAAGCTACAACAGATTATAGTTTATGAATAGACCTATTCTCTGGCAAGTAGATGGCTGTACTTGCCATAGGACTGAAGGCGTTAGGCGAACTATTCGCCAAGCTATGGCTGCTCATAGATTTGTATCGCCATATTCTCTGGCAAGTAAATGGCTGTACTTGTCATTGCGCTGAAGGCGTTAGGCCAT
>NW_017049098.1:0-227 GCF_001483705.2 Eufriesea mexicana | reverse complement strand
ACTCGACCCCACGAGTACCCAAACCGCGACGGCGGACCGCGACGGCGGCCGCTTAAGAATGGGACCCGGCTTACCGCCGCTCTTCTTCTTATCGTGACCGTGCATCGTTACTGTCTTCGTGGTGGTCGCGGGAGGCGCGCGGGCGGAGCTCATCCCCGCGGAGAGGCGCCCCGTCTTGCCGTCGGCTACCTTCGGCACACTCGTGGGCACTCTCGTGGGCAGTTGCG
>NW_017049097.1:0-227 GCF_001483705.2 Eufriesea mexicana | reverse complement strand
CGTCCACCGAACCATACATCTATCCACCCATACATCCATCCACCAATCCTTTCATCCATCCATACATACTTACATACGACAATACATCCATCCATCCATACATACACCCAAATACCCGTACATCAATAAATTCGTACGTCCATACGTCCATACATCCATACACACATACATCCATCCATCCATACATCCACCCATCCATACTGCCACCCATCCATACATCCATCGAA
>NW_017049096.1:0-227 GCF_001483705.2 Eufriesea mexicana | reverse complement strand
CCTTTCAGTCTGTCCGAACCGACACGACTGGCGTTCGTCCCATTCGGCCGGTTGGGAGCGATACGACTGTGATCGTCCCTCTCCGTCGGTCCTTTGCGGATCGACTGGATATCTTTCGTGAATAATTCGATAAATGACGTGTTGACACATACATATTTTTACGGTTTTCTACATGGTTTCATTCATTTAACTTATTACAATGTCATTTTCGTTAATCTCTCAATTTT
>NW_017049095.1:0-227 GCF_001483705.2 Eufriesea mexicana | reverse complement strand
TAAACGTAACATAGCTCAGCCTAACTTGCCGGCACCAGAGTTGCTGGCATCCCCAGAACCAGGAAGAGCCTATTAGAGTACAGAAGATGGCAGGAATGTACCATACATCAGTGTATAGCCCAAAAGTCAAAGCTAACCTAACCTAACCTAGCCAAACGAATCGAAACATAACGTAGCATACCTCTTCCAAACGTGCCGAGGCCACTATCGCTGCCCTCCTCGCAGCA
>NW_017049094.1:0-227 GCF_001483705.2 Eufriesea mexicana | reverse complement strand
GAGAGGCCTTAAAATGTGAGCGCGGCGCGTTAGGTTGACTTATGTCACGTTTGGTTTGGTTGGATTTGGTTAGGTATGGCCAGGACGTGTTCGCCTTATACGCTTTACATTGCAATGCCACGGATTTCTGAGACCTGCTCTGCTCGAGTAAGTTCTTCTTGGCTCTGGGGAGGCCAGCAATAGTGGTCCCGGCACGCTAGTTTGATTTAGGCTACTTTTGACTGTGT
>NW_017049093.1:0-227 GCF_001483705.2 Eufriesea mexicana | reverse complement strand
AGAATCAGGCTGGAAAATTCAATTTTATTGGCATTTTCGAGTTATACCGTGGTGAGCTAGCTTCCTTGCTTAGATAAGGCGGAGGGACACTATTCGCGTTCTATGGCCATTGCAATGCTATATAATCTGCCTGGAAAATCCAGTTTTATTGACATTTTCGACTAATATCGGGGTCAGCTGACTGCGTAGCATAAATAAGGTGGAAGGATACCATTGGCGTGCTATAG
>NW_017049092.1:0-227 GCF_001483705.2 Eufriesea mexicana | reverse complement strand
GAACGTAGCCTAACTACAGCTAACGTGCGGTGACGACGATTGCTGGCCTCTCCACAGACAAGCAGATGCTAGTACGGCAATTCAGAAAGCAGATATAGACCGAATAGCAGTACATAGCACAAACGTCAAATACATCCTAACCAAACTTTACGTATCCTAGCCTTACCAAGCGTGACCTATCACAACCAAACGTTTCTCGACCGCTATTGCTGGTCTGCGCAGATTCA
>NW_017049091.1:0-227 GCF_001483705.2 Eufriesea mexicana | reverse complement strand
TGGATTTTGAATAGACACATTCTCTGGCAAGAAGATGGATGTACTTGCCATTGGATTGAAGGCCTCAGGCGATCTAATCACCAAGCTATGGCAGCTTGTAGACTTTGAATATACTTATTATCCGGCAAGTAGATGGCTGTGCTTGCCATTCGATTGAAGGCGTTAGGCGATCTATTCACCACGCTATAAGTGGTTATAGATTTTGAATAGACTTATTTTCTGGCAAG
>NW_017049090.1:0-227 GCF_001483705.2 Eufriesea mexicana | reverse complement strand
CTAATATTGTGGTGAGTTAACTTGCTTGCATAAATAAGGAGGATAGATTACATTAGCGAGCTATCGCCATTGCAGTCCTGTAGAATCTGGCTGTAAAATTCAATTTTATTGACATTTTTGACTTATATCGTGGTGAGCAAACTTTATTGCGTAAATAAGGAGGCTAGACTCTACTGGCGTGCTATAGCCATTCATTGCTATAGCATCCAGCTGGAAAATTCAATTTT
>NW_017049088.1:0-227 GCF_001483705.2 Eufriesea mexicana | reverse complement strand
TTCCAAAAGGTCAATAAAATTGAATTTTCCAGCCAGATTCTATAGCTTTGCAATGGTTATAGCGCGCCAGCAGAATCTTCCCTCCTTATTTATGCAAGAAAGTTAGGTCACCACGATATTAACCGAAAATGTCATTAAAATTGAATTTTCCGGGCTGATTCTAGAGCATCGCTATGACTATAGCACACCAATAGTATATTTCTTCCTTATCTATGCAAGGAAGTTAG
>NW_017049087.1:0-227 GCF_001483705.2 Eufriesea mexicana | reverse complement strand
ATTCAACCGCATCTTGAGAGTTAGGTGGAAGTTTATTTTTTAACATCTTTATATCAGAAAGTCATCCGTACTTATTTATCGAACAACGAAACTGTTTCAAATTACAAGTAATTTAAAGGAACCTCTTACAATTCTGCGATTGGTATAAAAAAGTACATAAAAAACAGACACGTTGTGCACATAAAAAATTAAATCCACCGAACGATGACCAATTATACTTATTTGGA
>NW_017049086.1:0-227 GCF_001483705.2 Eufriesea mexicana | reverse complement strand
GAGCCAGACGAGACTCTACCTTCGGCCATCGTGCGACCACCGATTTACGCGATATCCGCGGGAGGAACGAGAGGACGATGGATGCCAGTCGCCGATCTTCAACGCAGATAACGGTTACCAGGTGGAACGATCGAGCTTTCCGTGTTTCGAAACTCGATTTTATTCAAAACTGCGAATCAGAATTGTCGAGGACCAGAGGAATTTCTGGTCTGTTGATTAACGTCAAA
>NW_017049085.1:0-227 GCF_001483705.2 Eufriesea mexicana | reverse complement strand
CTAGTGTGCTCTAGCATGCCCTGCTTGGCTCTGCGGGGGCAGCAATAACGGTAACGTCACGTTCGGTTCAGAAATGCTCTGTTCGGTTATGTTCTGTTGGTTTGGGTTGGGCTGTGGTAGCTTTGGTTTCTCTGATATACACTGCGATTCTGTGGACTTCTGCTTTGTGCACTCAACTAATGTGCCCTGCTTGCTTTTGTTGGGGCCAGCAGTAGCTGTCGCGGCCC
>NW_017049084.1:0-227 GCF_001483705.2 Eufriesea mexicana | reverse complement strand
ATAGGATATCTCCGACTTTTATGCTATACACTGGTATTATGTGGATTTCTCCGCTCTACATTGTTCTACTATACCATGCTCGACTCAGGGGAGGACGGCAGTAGCGGTTGTGGAACATTACGTTAAGCTATGTTACGTTTGGTTCGGATAGGTTGGGATACGTATGGCAAGGGTAGCGTTGACTTTCTCGTTACACAGTGATATACGGCGGATTTCTGTGCTCTACT
>NW_017049083.1:0-227 GCF_001483705.2 Eufriesea mexicana | reverse complement strand
TATGCAAGAAAGTTAGTACACCACGATATCAGTCGAAAACGTCAATAAAATAGTTTTTTCCAGGCAGATTCTACAGCATTGAAATGGCTATAGCACGCCAATAGAATCTTTCTTCCATATTTATGTAGGAAAGTTAGATCACCGCGATATGAGTCGAAAATGAGAATAAATTCGAATTTTCCAGCCAGACTCTATACCTTTGCTATGGCTATAGCTCGCCAATAGAA
>NW_017049082.1:0-227 GCF_001483705.2 Eufriesea mexicana | reverse complement strand
CCGGTCACCTCGATATTATTCGAAAATGTCAATAAAATTGAATTTCCCAGCAATATTCAATGCTTTGCAATGTCAATTGCACGCCAATAGAATCTCTGCTCCATATCTATGCAAGAAAGTCGGCTCAAAATGATATTAGTGCAAAATGCCAATAAAATTGAATTTTCGAGACAGATTCTATACCATTGCAGTGGCTATAGCACGCCAATAAAATCCTTCCTCCTTAT
>NW_017049081.1:0-227 GCF_001483705.2 Eufriesea mexicana | reverse complement strand
ATAGACCTATCCTCTGGCAAGTAGGTGGCTGTTCTTGCCATTGCATTGAAGGCGTTAGGCGATCTTTTCGCCAAGGTATAACAGTTTATAGATTTTGAATAGGCCTATTCTCTGGCAAGTAGATGGCTGTACCAGAAATTGTATTGAAGGCTTTTGGCGATCTCTTCACCAAGCTATAACAGGTTATAGATTTCGAATAGACTTATTCTCTGGCAAGTAGATGGCTG
>NW_017049080.1:0-227 GCF_001483705.2 Eufriesea mexicana | reverse complement strand
CACCTACTTGCCACAGAATTGGTCTATTCAAAATCTATAACCTGTTATAGCTTGGTGAATAGAACGCCTATCACCTCCTATCCATTGGCAAGAACAGCCATCTACTTGCCAAAGAATATGCCTATTCAAAATCTGTAATCTGATATAGCTTGGAGAAAAGATCGCCGAACGCGTTGAATCCAATGGCAAGTACATCCACCTGCTTGGCAGAGAATACGTCTATTCAA
>NW_017049079.1:0-227 GCF_001483705.2 Eufriesea mexicana | reverse complement strand
AATTAGTGCAGAGTCAGTGCAAAGTTAGTGTATATTCCCCCTAGTGGAGAGAATGGCTACTGTTGGGTTTTTATTCGGTAAAAATCCCACATAACCTCGTTCCCTTCTCTAGGAGGATGGGGTATCTATCGAAGATTTTCCTCACGTAAGAAAAAATAAAAGTGTCAGTGCAAAGTCAGTGTAGAGTCAGTGCAGATTCCCCACAGCAGAGAGAATGGCTACTGTGG
>NW_017049078.1:0-227 GCF_001483705.2 Eufriesea mexicana | reverse complement strand
GATAAGAAAATGATAGAGAATTTATAAATTTCGGTCCAAGTTAGGTAGCTTACCTTTGTACAGATAGCGCGCACATGGTACTTAGTCTAGGTATCTATCTTATGACTACTTAAAAGTAAACGCATCTCGCGTCGTCCATCGATGTTTCCGTAAAGAAGACTTAAGGAAACTTCAGAATCTTCAGAAATCTAAAAGCTAAAACAGAATATATTATTGTTAATATAAAT
>NW_017049077.1:0-227 GCF_001483705.2 Eufriesea mexicana | reverse complement strand
TCTATTCAATGTTCTCTATTTATTTACGTTGTTCAAACATTCAAAGATTGGTTAGAATAAAAGAAATACAAGTGTAGGAATGCTAGGGTTTCAGAGTGAATGCAAGGGAATACTTGGGCCTACTTAGCCGATGATGGTCGACAAACAAACAAGTAATAAATAGGCTAGGATTCAGACCGAATATTCAGGCTGACATCTAGAGTGCTCGTGAAGGGCCAGGTCGAGAG
>NW_017049076.1:0-227 GCF_001483705.2 Eufriesea mexicana | reverse complement strand
TAAAATTGAATTTTCCAGCCAGATTCTATAGCACCGCAACGGCTATAGCACACCAATAGGATCATTCCTTCTTATTTATGCAAGAAAGTTAGCTGAACACGATATTTGCCGAAAATGTCTGTAAAATTGAATTTTCCCGCCAGATTCTTTTTCATTGCAATGCATAGAGCACGCCAATAGAATATTTCCTCCTTACTTATGCAAGAAAGCTGGCTCATAACGATATT
>NW_017049075.1:0-227 GCF_001483705.2 Eufriesea mexicana | reverse complement strand
AATCGTTGCTGGGTGATCTGGTAAGCCCGTGAAAAGTGTTTCCGCGAATCGTTACGCGATCCGTGTTGCTTTCGAGTAGCTTGGGATATTTTCCTTGGAGTCGAGAATAACAGAGAAATTTAACACGTTCACGACTGATCACGGAAATCTTCGTTTCTTTACGGCTATGTACTCTTTATCGTGTTTTTCTTTACTTAAAATTATTGGTTTATGATTCTATTTATTAG
>NW_017049074.1:0-227 GCF_001483705.2 Eufriesea mexicana | reverse complement strand
CCTGATCCCGTTGCGGTAAGGACGTACAGCCGTACTGCCCGATTATGCCTGAGCATGAGGAATTGGTCCCCTTCCTCATGTATTATTTCTACGTCATTTGCTAAGTATACGCTGGACGGGTTAAGTCACGAAGATAAGTTTCGAAATAAGACCTGGATAAGCGGTGGAGCATCATCTGCGTATGTGCATAACTGTGTATATTGGAAGAGCCTCTCTCAAAGGTATGG
>NW_017049073.1:0-227 GCF_001483705.2 Eufriesea mexicana | reverse complement strand
GTCCAGCTATAGTGGGCTCGGCACATTAGGTTTAGCTAGCCTACGTATCGTGAGATTAGGCTATGCTACGTTCGATTAGGGTAGCTCCGAGTTTCGTATTATTCTCTGCTATCCGCCGGATTTCCGCGCAACACTGTGCTCTGGTATATACTGCTTGTTCCTGCGGAGGCCAGCAATAGTGGTCGTGGCACGATGCTTTGTGTTAGATTACGTTCGGCTATATGACG
>NW_017049072.1:0-227 GCF_001483705.2 Eufriesea mexicana | reverse complement strand
CATTCATTCATACATAGACACATCCATAAATCCATCCATCCATACATACATACAACCATACATGCATCCATACATATATCCATACATACATCCAAACATTCATCCATCCATACGTCCATCCATACATCCATACATCCATACATCCATCCGTCCATACATAAATACATTCATACATCCATACAACCATACATACATCCATACATATATCCATACATACATCCATACAT
>NW_017049071.1:0-227 GCF_001483705.2 Eufriesea mexicana | reverse complement strand
GAATCTGTCTGGAAAATGCAATTTTATTGACATTTTGACTAATATCGTAGTGAACCAACGTTCATGCGTAAATAATGACGAAACATTCCAATGGCGCGCTATATCCATTGCAATGCTACAGAATCTGGGTGGAAAATTCAATTTTATTCACATTTTCGACTAACATCGTGATGAGCTTGCTTTCTTGCGTAAATAATGAGGAAAGATTCTATTGGCGTGATATAGCC
>NW_017049070.1:0-227 GCF_001483705.2 Eufriesea mexicana | reverse complement strand
AGTCGCTTTAGATTTGTGTCGATCTCTTTTCCAGCCTGCTAAGTATGTTCAAGCATCGTCGAGGACTACGTCGCGAAGAATGCTCGCAGTCACGCATGTTTCGGGACACACGGTATGCATGCTCTGGATACCCGTGTTTCCACTTTCAGGTTTAACCACTCGCTCTGGAAACACGTGCCACGCACGTCGTATGGCTTTTGTCGCAGAATCGTCAACGACGTGGTACA
>NW_017049069.1:0-227 GCF_001483705.2 Eufriesea mexicana | reverse complement strand
CAGGCATGTTAGTTTTAGTCATGTTACGTTTGGTTAAGTGAGGCTAGGATATGTTCGGCAAGCGTAGCTTCGACTTTCGTGCTATACATTGCTATTTGGTGTATTTTGGCACTCAGCTGTACTCTATTATATTCTGCTTGTCCCTGGGGAGGCCAGCAGCGGTTGTCCCGGCGCGTTGGGTTGAGTAATGTTACGTTCGGGGATGTTTTGTTGCGTTAAGTTCGGTT
>NW_017049068.1:0-227 GCF_001483705.2 Eufriesea mexicana | reverse complement strand
TTGTGTTAGGCTAAGTTTGGTTAGGTTAGGTGTGGTTTGCCTTGGTTAGGATAGATTTGACTTGTGTGCTACAGACTTCTATGCGGACTATATCAGCGTACTGCATTGATCGGCTATACTCTGCTTAGTTGCCGTGAGGCCAGCAATAGCGTTCGTGGCACGTAATGTTGTGTTACGTTACGTCTGCTTGTGTTACGTTCGGTTAGGTTAATTTAGGATAGCATTGA
>NW_017049067.1:0-227 GCF_001483705.2 Eufriesea mexicana | reverse complement strand
ACAACCAACATCACAATGCTGTAGCCGTTATATTACCTTGTTCACTGGTGTTATAAACTCCAATGGAAGCCTAGATCAATCAATGTATGGTACGGTTACGGCAACAGATATTTGCAGTTGCCAGTAGAGTTCCTATTACATCCGTTAACAGGGTACCATTGCCATTGGATTAACCTGCTAATTGATGATTAAGATTCTGTAACCATTCTAGAATGAGAGAAGAGAAA
>NW_017049066.1:0-227 GCF_001483705.2 Eufriesea mexicana | reverse complement strand
ATCAGCCTTGGATTTCTTTGTTCACTCACGGTTTAAATTCTAAAGCAATTCTAGTTTGACAACACACAGATCTATTATCCCTCGGTATATTATGAATTGAAGACACAGTACCGAGTACAGCCATGATCACGGTTCTGTAGCACTTGGATTAACTTGATCACTGGCGATGTACGTTCAAAAGCGCGTCTAGAGCAATAAATGTATGGAACTCTTACGGCTAGAGAAAT
>NW_017049065.1:0-227 GCF_001483705.2 Eufriesea mexicana | reverse complement strand
CACCATTAGAATCAATCCTCCTTATGTACGCGAGAAAGATAACTCACCACGTTATTAGCAGAAAATGTCAATGAAATTGTATTTTCCATCCAGATAATATAGCATTGCAATTGCAATAGAACGCCAATAGAATCATTCCTCCCTATTTATGCAAGAAAGTTAAGTCACCACGACATTAGTCGAAAATGTCAATAAAATTGAACTTTCCAGCCCGATTCTGCAGCATT
>NW_017049064.1:0-227 GCF_001483705.2 Eufriesea mexicana | reverse complement strand
TTTTCGACTAATATCGTGGTGAGCTACCTTTCTTGCATAAGTAAGGAGGAAAGATACTTTTGGAGCGCTGTAGCCATTGCATTGGTATAGAATCTGACTGGAAAATTCAATTTTATTGACAGCTTCGACTAATATCGTGGTGAGCTCACTTCCTTGCATAAGTTAGGAGGAAATATCCTTTTGGATTGCTATCGCCATGCACTGCTGTAGAATCTGCCTGGTAAGTT
>NW_017049063.1:0-227 GCF_001483705.2 Eufriesea mexicana | reverse complement strand
TAGCACGCCAACAGAATCTTTCCCCCTTATTTATGCAAGCAAGTTAACTCACCACAATACTAGTCGAAAATGTCAACAAAATTGATCTTTCTAGACAGATTATATAGCATTGCGACGGCAATAGCACGCCAAGAGGTTCTTTCCTCCATACTTACGCAAGGAAATTAGCTCACCACGATATTAGCCGAAAATGTCAACAAAATTGTATTTTCCAGCCACAAACTATA
>NW_017049062.1:0-227 GCF_001483705.2 Eufriesea mexicana | reverse complement strand
TTACGCAGAAAAGACTGCTCACCACAATATTTGTCGAAAATGTCAATAGAATTGAACTCTTCAAGCAGATCCTACTGCAATGCAAGGGCTACCGCAAACGAATGGAACCTTTCCTTCGTATTTATTCAGATTCGTCTGCTCGCCACAATATTTGTCAATAATGACAATAAAATTGGACTTTTCAGTCAGATTATATCGCAATGCAATAGCTATAGCAAACGAATAGT
>NW_017049061.1:0-227 GCF_001483705.2 Eufriesea mexicana | reverse complement strand
TGTTACAGTTACAATTAATCAATTATCGTTACCTAATAAATAAAAATAAATACTACCATAAAACATACAAGCTAATACATTAACAATATTAAACATATAAACTAAAATTTAATCGTAGGATGATACTTAATAAATGAAATATTGCAATTATCGTGTTGTAATTATTATTAACTACAATTGCTGCAGTTATAATTAATCAATTATCGTTACCTAATAAATAAAAATAA
>NW_017049060.1:0-227 GCF_001483705.2 Eufriesea mexicana | reverse complement strand
TCGCTATTTATTAAAGTAAAATATAGTAAAATTGTTTATTAAAGTAAGATAAAATTATTTTTTTACAAAATAGCTATCTTCAAATGAGGATTCGATTTTTCGCTGTTTCGTCAAAAAATAATTTTATGTTACTTTGGTATTTAATTATTCTTCTTTTTTTTTAAATTTTTCACTTAACCACCTATGTTTTAATTGAAAATATTCAAAATTTCGCGGATCGAATATAT
>NW_017049059.1:0-227 GCF_001483705.2 Eufriesea mexicana | reverse complement strand
TGATTATCCACAAATCTGGTGTGTTGGTTGGTGATGCAGACTGTCTGTGCAGACTGCTTGATGTGTACTTTCTAACTGCTTGCTGGTACTGAACTGTCTGACTGACTGGTACTGTTCCAACTGACTGTGCGATGCACGATCTTTCGAAGCCCATGATTTCCAAGGGGAAATCGGTTTTCCCATTGGTGGTTGACAGGACCGATGGTGGGCCCTCGGTCCGCGAATCA
>NW_017049058.1:0-227 GCF_001483705.2 Eufriesea mexicana | reverse complement strand
TGCTAATATCGTGGTGAGTTATCTTTCTCGCATAAATAAGGAGGAAAGATTCTATTGGCGTGCCATAGGCTTTGCAATGCTATAGCATCATGCTGGAAAGTTCAATATTATAAACAGTTTCTTCTGTTATCGTGGTGAGCTGCCTTTCTTGCCTAAATAAGCATGGTAGATTCTATTGGCGTGCCATAGACATTGCAATGATATTGAGTGTGGTTGGAAAATTCAAT
>NW_017049057.1:0-227 GCF_001483705.2 Eufriesea mexicana | reverse complement strand
ATAGTAGTCGATAATGTAAATAAAATTGAATTTCCCAGCCAGATTCTATAGCAGTACCATGGCCATAGCAAGCTAATAGAATATTTATCATTTCTTTATGAAAGAAGCTTAGTTCAACAAGATATCAGCCGAAAATGAGAATAAAAACGAATTTTCCAACCAGCTTCTATAGCAGTGCAATGGCTATAGCACGCCAATAGTATCTTTTCTAATTATTTAGGCGGGAA
>NW_017049056.1:0-227 GCF_001483705.2 Eufriesea mexicana | reverse complement strand
AAATATATTTAAAAAAATTATCAAAAGTATGAACGGGAATCGAACCCCGGTCTACCACTATATGAATTCTCGGTCGTTCCAATTACGCTAGAACTTAACTTAAGAGAAATCGAAAATAAATACTTAATTAATATTGTAATAAAACTTTAATCACAAATATTTTAAAAACTATTTTGTAATTGCGGCTATAATAATATATTTTCTTAAACTGCATGACGATATCTACA
>NW_017049055.1:0-227 GCF_001483705.2 Eufriesea mexicana | reverse complement strand
TTTGACGACATTGCGCAATAGAATATTGTTCTATCTACCTCGACTTTACATTGTATGACGCGGCCTAACGGGACGCGTCGAGCGTGGAAAATGTCGTGTTTAATGTTCGTCCGTTGCTATCGTGGCCTATGAGATCTCTGGCGGCGGCGACGGTTGTGACGATAAAAAGTATGGTTTCCATGTTTATTCTTTAGGAATTCCTGCGTCGGTGTAACGGTGTTCACTTG
>NW_017049054.1:0-227 GCF_001483705.2 Eufriesea mexicana | reverse complement strand
ATTAGGCCAAGTTTAGTTACTGTAGCTTTCACTTTTTGCGATGCACTGAAATTCGGTGGATTTATGCGCTCTACATTGCTCTACTATACTCTGCTCGACTCTCGGGTATTCAGAAATGTTGGTGGCGGCAGGATATGTTCAGATAGGATACGTTCTGTTAGGTTCGTTACGTTGCGTTAGATTAGGATGGCTATGACTTTTTCCCCATACACTGCCATTCCATGGTC
>NW_017049053.1:0-227 GCF_001483705.2 Eufriesea mexicana | reverse complement strand
AGCATTGCAATGGCTCCAGCATGCCAATAGCATCTTTCATTCTTATTTATGCAAGAAAATTAGCTCAGCACGATATCAGTAGGAAATTTAAATAAAATGGAGATTGCAGGGCAGATTCTATGGCATTGTAATGGCTATATCATGCCAATAGAATGATTCGTCCATATTTAAGGATAGAAATTAGCTCACCACGGTATTAGCCGAAAATGTCAATAAAATTGAATTTT
>NW_017049052.1:0-227 GCF_001483705.2 Eufriesea mexicana | reverse complement strand
GTCCCGGCACGTTGCGCTCAGCTAAGGTACGTTCGTTTATGTTACGTTTGGCTATTGCAGGAGCGGATAGCTTTCACTCTTCTTCTACCCACAGCTATTCGGCGGACTTCTGAGCTCTGCTATGCTCTAATTCTCACCGCTAGTCTCTTTGGAGGCCAGCAAATGTGGTCTCGTCTCGTTAGCTTTAGTTAGTCTACGATTGGTTAGGTCAGGTTTGGTCAGGTAGA
>NW_017049051.1:0-227 GCF_001483705.2 Eufriesea mexicana | reverse complement strand
ATGCGTTCTTCCGTCCATCCACCCATCCAATCAACCGCCCACACATCCATACATCCATGCGTCCGTAAAACTATACATTCGTACATCCATACATCCATTCATACATACATCCGCACATACATAACTCAAACACACCTATACATTCATACATCCATCCATACATACATTCATACATTCATACATTCGTCCATCCATACGTTCATCCATGCATGCATCCATACATCCAC
>NW_017049050.1:0-227 GCF_001483705.2 Eufriesea mexicana | reverse complement strand
TGTATGGATGTGCGGGTGGATGAATGGATGGGTGGATGAACTGAAGAGTGTGTGGAAGGGCGGTTGGAAGAACGGATGCATGGATGGATGGAAGGTCGTTTGTATGGGTGCATGTCTGGATGGATGTATGTATGTATGTACGGATGTATGTATGGATATGTCTTTGGATGTATGTATGGATGTGTGTATAGATGTATGTGTGGATGTATGGATGGATGTATGTATGG
>NW_017049049.1:0-227 GCF_001483705.2 Eufriesea mexicana | reverse complement strand
ACACCAATAGAATCTTTCCTCCATGTTTATGCAAGAAAGTTAGCTCACCACGATATTAGTCGATAACGTCAAGAAAATTGAACTTTCCAGCCAGATTCTATAGCATTGCGGCGGCTGAAGCACGCCATTTGTATCTTTCCCACTTATTTATGCAAGAAAGTTATCTCACCAGGATATTAGTCGAAAATGTCAATAAAATTAAATTTTCAAACCACGTTCTATATCAT
>NW_017049048.1:0-227 GCF_001483705.2 Eufriesea mexicana | reverse complement strand
GAAGATCATCGATTGTCAACTATCTGGTAAACTGAGATTATGCAAATAATTTAATCTTAAAAAAATGATAAATATTCTAAATAAAATATTCTTCTGGAAGGCGTTTAGGTTAATCTGAATCAACTTGTTAATTCATTAACTACTATTTACTATTAATTTTCCTAGAACTAAATTCTGTTCAATACTTCTAATATTTAGGAAAAATGCGATTATTTGTAAAGCTTTGA
>NW_017049047.1:0-227 GCF_001483705.2 Eufriesea mexicana | reverse complement strand
GTATATAGCACAAAAGTCAAAGCTGCCCTAACCCACCCTAACCAACAGTATCATTAACAAACGAAGCCAAACAAAGCCTATCGTGCCCTGGCCACTATTGCTGGCTTCCCCAGAGCCGACCATTGTATAGCACAGCAGATTAGAGCGCAAAAGGCTACCAGATTGCAATGTACAGCACAAAAGTCAAGGACACCCTGACCTAAGCACGCTTAACCTATCCTCACCCA
>NW_017049046.1:0-227 GCF_001483705.2 Eufriesea mexicana | reverse complement strand
GGTCAATAATAGTGGTCCAGGCATGTTATGTTGAGTTAGGTCCCGTATGGTTGTGTCACGTTTATATATGTTTGGCTAGGACAGCTATGGCAGTTGTGCTGTACACTGCTATTCGGCGGACTTCTGCGCACAGCTGTCCTCTAGTATATTCTGCTTGGCTCTGTGGATGCCAGCAGTGGTGGTGTAGGCACATTAGGTTTAGCTATGATACGTTTGGCTGCGTTACG
>NW_017049045.1:0-227 GCF_001483705.2 Eufriesea mexicana | reverse complement strand
GAGCACGGTAGGGCGCAGAAATCCTCCGAATATCAGTGCATAGCACAAAAGTCAAAGCAATCCCAACCAAACATAACCTAATCTAACCTAACCAAACGTATCCTAACCCGAACACACGTGCCACGAACGCTATTGCTGGCCTTACCAGAGACAAGCAAATGCCGTGAGAACAATGCAGAGTGCAGATATCTACCGACTAGAGTGTATAGCACAGAAGTCAAAGCTAC